>NW_027442840.1:0-75453 GCF_048569485.1 Anomaloglossus baeobatrachus
TTGATCACCCCGCGGCCAATCACGTACCCCAAATAGCGGGCTTCCTCCTGACCGATTGCACATTTCTTTGGGTTTGCAGTCAACCCTGCCGCCTGCAGGCAGTTAACGACGGCCTGGACCTGGGACAAGTGGGTCTGCCAATCGGAACTGAAGATGATGATGTCGTCTAGATAGGCGGATGCGTACTTCTGATGGGGTTCCAACACTATGTCCATCAGTCTTTGGAAAGTAGCCGGGGCTCCATGTAAACCAAAAGGCAAGACAACATAGTGATAGAGCCCCTCTGGTGTAATAAAGGCCATTTTTTCCTTGGCTGACTCTGTCAGCGGCACCTGGCAATAGCCTTTGGTAAGGTCAAGCGTCGTGAAATATTGAGCCTTTCCCAACCGTTCAATAAGTTCGTCCACCCGGGGCATAGGGTAAAGGTCAAACTTGGAAACCTCATTCAATCTCCGGAAGTCATTGCAGAAACGTAGCGACCCGTCGGGTTTTGGAATCAGCACAATGGGACTAGCCCAGTCACTCTTTGATTCCTCGATCACCCCTAGGGTAAGCATCTGTTTCACCTCTGCTGCAATGGCTTGTCTCCGGGCCTCGGGCACTCGGTACGGTTTAATACGCACCTTTACCCGAGGCTCGGTGACAATGTCATGTTGGATAACCGAAGTACGGCCGGGTATCTTGGAAAACACATCCGAGTTCTGCTGTACCAACTTCCGAACCTCCCGACGCTGCAGTTTAGTGAGGGTGTCGCCTAAGTGTGCACTCCCTTCTTTTCCCAGGATGGGTGGCACTGCAGGTTCCCCCCAGGGCCCCACCGGTGTTACTCCCGTCACCATACAGTCACGGTCTTTCCAGGCTTTAAGCAAGTTAATATGATACAGTTGTTCCGACTTCCTCCTCCCCGGCTGGTATATTCGGTAGTTCACCTCCCCCACCTTTTCCCGAACCTCATACGGCCCCTGCCATTTGGCCAACAGTTTACTCTCGGCCGTGGGCACCAAAACCAAGACCCGATCCCCTACATCAAAAGATCTGATGGTGGCTCGTGTGTTATAAGTGCGCCTTTGCGCCCCTTGTGCCCTCGTTAGATGTTCTTTTACAATAGGCAAAACCGCTGCGATGCGGTCTTGCATTAGAGCCACATGTTCAATCACACTTTTATATGGGGTGGGCTCCTGTTCCCATGTTTCCTTGGCTACGTCCAGCAAGCCCCTAGGGTGTCTGCCATAAAGCAACTCGAATGGCGAAAAACCCGTGGATGCTTGCGGCACCTCTCGGAGCGCAAACATAAGATAGGGCAACAGCATGTCCCAGTCCCTCCCGTCCTTGGCAACCACTTTTTTAAGCATGGACTTAAGGGTTTTGTTGTACCGCTCGACCAGCCCATCGGTTTGCGGATGGTACAGCGATGTGCGCAGGTGCTTTATTTTCAACAGTTTACATAATTCTTTTGTCACCTTGGACATAAATGGGGTCCCCTGGTCAGTAAGGATCTCCTTTGGTAACCCAAGACGACAAAATATGGCAAATAACTCCTGAGCAATAAGCTTCGCGGAGGTATGGCGCAGCGGAATGGCCTCTGGATAGCGTGTGGCGTAATCCACAACCACCAATATGTGTTGATGACCGCGTGCGGATTTTACCAGGGGCCCTACCAGATCCATTGCGATCCGTTCAAAAGGTTCCTCTATAATTGGAAGAGGCACCAATGGACTCCGGAAACTCGCAATGGGCGAGGTCAGTTGGCAGTCCGGGCAGGATTCACAGAATTTCCGTACATCTGCGTACACTCCTGGCCAAAAGAACCTCCGTAAAATACGCTCTTGTGTCTTGGTAGCCCCTAAGTGTCCCCCCAGGGGGTGTGTGTCAGCCATGTTAAGCACTGCCTGACGATGGGTTTGTGGCACGACCAGTTGTTCTACTATCTCTTCCCTGCTTTTGTCTATTCAGTAGAGTAAATCATTATAAACCGCCATGCGGGGAAAGACAACTTCTGCCCCTGGTTGTTGGGCCACCCCATTCACCTCTTTTACATTCTCCCACGCCTGGGAGAGAGTAGGATCCCTTAGCTGGGCCATCCTGAAGTCCTCCCGGGATGTTTCCAGCTCCGGGATCGCTACAGTCTCTTCACTTTCCCCTGCCAACACCTCTAGTGGACCCCTGTCAGGGTCTCCCCCTGTCCCAAGGTCGGCGATCCCTACAGCAGGTATCACCGACTCGGGATCATCGGGCTCCGCACCCAGATTTATTTTTGCTTGGGAAAAGGTATTATTTCTATCCCACAGGTACCAAAACAACGGAAAATCCCTTCCCATTACTACCCCATATGGTAGGGTTTTCACCACTCCTACCACATGCGTCACGTCCCCGCACGAAGTGGAGAGGCATACCTCTGCTGTTGGATATTTGCGGAGTTCACCATGTATACACACAATCCCAACCTCCCTCTCCGTGGACTCCGACCCCGAGATCAGCGACCCATGAACGAGGGTCACTATACTGCCTGAGTCCAAAAGGGCCTCTACCCGATGTCCATTTACATACACATGACATAGAGGAGGTTCAAGAATAGGGCGTGCAGCATACACCGTATTAGCATACATAGACATTCGGCGGGTGTACCCACAATCCATGGACTCCGTAATCAACGGGCAATAAGCGGCGATATGGCCGGGCCCTTGACATCTCCAGCACTTCATAGCGGTGGCCCCACCAGTTTTTGTTACTATTCCTGGGGGAACTAGTCTTTTGCCGCTCTCAGTGTGGGTTGCCCCCTCAATATGGGCTTTGTTTTTGTTGTTCACCAGTGCCATACGTGTCTCTCGGCCAGGGTCCTGTGGCCGCCGGGCTTGACGCACTGGGGCAGAGTCTCGTATAAAGTCCTGTGTGGCGGTATATCGCTCAACTAAACTCACCACCTGGTCCAGGTTACCCGGGTCTCCTTGCCCCACCCAACGTTGAATAGCGACTGGCAAAGTCCGCACCAACCGGTCGACCACCACCCTTTCCACCATCTGGGCTGGAGACAACACCTCCGGCTGTAACCACTTTTTAACCAGTTGTAGTAAGTCATATGCCTGAGACCTGGCTGGACAGGTCTCCACATAGGCCCATGAAAACACTCGCTGAGCCCTCACGTAGGTATTGACCCCCAGACGTGCAAGGATCTCACCTTTCAATTTCTTGTAGTCCAGGGCATCCTCCCGGCTGAGGTCGAAGTAGGAGTTCTGGGGTGTGAGAGGTAGCGGGATCGATGCCCGCATTCTCCAACATAATGTAGCGGGGTGGGGGTCCCCCAGGACGACAATGAGGCAGTGACCCAAAACAGTCTGATCCAAACAGTTTTAATGTCGTTGCTGTACAGGAAAAGTCATCCGGAACACAGCCGGGTACTCACAGTCCATATGGTTCCCCGTCACACAGGCACGGCTTGCCGTAGGAGACGGTCTTACTATATTCCGTTTTGCTATTCCCGGGGGTCCACAGACCTGTGTTATAGTTCCACGCAGGCCTGAACTCTCTTCAGTTTCCTGCTCTGCAGCTTACACAACACGCTCTGCCCCACCCAGGCCTTTACAAAGAGCTTTTAAATGAGAACTGTGGACATGAGCCACCTGCATAACCCGGCCTGGAGGTTTCCGGACTGACCACTATGTAGGGCTCTAATATGTTTCTGTGCGCATTCTGGGAGATACGTACCATCCGTCACATATCAATGGCCCCGCTATCTCACACCATATAAAGGAGGAGTTTATGCAAAAATTAAGAAAAATGAAAAATCTCCCGAAGCCCTTTGAGCTAATAAGAGTATTCACTGACCTCTCCAAAGAGACCATGGCAATGCGCAAATCTTTCAATTTAACCACTAGCTTCTGCCAGGATAATGGAATCCAGTACAGATGGGTCTTTCCCACTAAATTATTGATCTCATTCAGAGGGAAAATAGTACCCATTACAATTCCTGAAGATGACCACCGCTTTGTCAGCTCCCTTGAGGAACGAGAAGCCCCTCACTCAGATCCACGATGTAGACCAACATAGACTTGGCCGTGAAAAAATTCTTTGATTTATTTTGATGGGCCTGTTATTTTCTCATCAAGAGATCTTGTGCTTTAAAAATATAATACAAGCTTATCTATTCATGTTATGGTTATAATGCAAACGTTATACATGTCTTTCCCAATTTTCACATGATGAGTGACTCACGGTAACATAATTTGTTGTTTCATTTTATATATAACCTTTTATTTTTCACAAAACTACAATTAGTACTTGGAGATAAAGTACTATATTAAAGTCTTTACAGCAATAGACTAGTGCCTCAAGAGGGAAGTGTCTGACAAAAGGCAATTCCCAGAGATTTATTTTGTTGGAACAATATTTTTTTTCTTGTTTTTCTGTTATTTGAGTATCTTATAGGTAAAGACACTGAACGACAAGATACAGAATTAAGAACCCTTAAATTTTGAATAAAGTATCTGAAGTAAGATACTTTAGAAAATTACTGTTTGTTTACAGATATTTACAAATTAACTGTAGCAGTTTTGTTAAGCGTTCGCATTGTACTAGTATTGGTATACAATACAGAAATTTATCTTTTATATTAGGTCAGCTAAAAACCTTGGTAACCCATTTCAACACTTAATGGATAACATGTAAATATAATTAAACCCCAAAACAACTGTAACCCAAAATGGACATAAACATTCTATCACTAAATGTTAAAGGTATGAACAGCCCTAATAGAAGATTCATGATTTGGAAGGAAATCAAAAATTGTAAAGCAAATATAATCTGTCTTCAAGAAACAAGATTGGCCAGAAACAATCACCCTAAATTTGTAAATAAGAATTATACTAATATTTTCAAAGCCCTTAATGAAAAAAAGAAAGCAGGAGTTATTGCGATAATCAGTAACTCAACTAGGTTCTCCTTGATATCTGAAATACAAGACCCTGAAGGACGGTACCTTATCCTTATTGGTAAAATTAATGACCACCTATGTACTATCGTAAGTGTATATGCCCCAAACAGTGGCCAGATTACTTTTCTTAATAATCTAATGGAAAAAATTCAGAAGCACAAACAAGGAGATCTCTTTTTAATAGGCGATTTTAACTTGATACCTGATATTAAGATGGACTCAACAGCAAATCCAAGACAACATCACCCATCATTATATAAATGGCTTCAAATTCATAAACTGTTGGACACCTTCAGATGTCTTAACACCACATCTAAGGAATATACCTTCTACTCATCAGCCCACAAAACCTTTTCTAGAATAGATTTACTTTTAACTGAATCCCTTTCAATCTCCAGACTAACTAAAATAGAAATTAAGGATAAAACTTTCTCAGACCACTCTCCCTTATTCTGCACAATTAAAGTAGGCCCCCCAGACAGATTAAATTTCACCTGGAAAAATAACCCAGCAATTTTCCAACACCCAAACTTTCAACAAGAAATTGAAAAATCTTTAAAAAATTATTTCTCCGAAAACGCCTCAGAAACTATGAATCCTTTTTCAGTTTGGAATGCCAACAAGGCGGTGCAAAGAGGCATTGATTCAAATTTCTTCAAGACTGAAAAAACAAAGGAATTCAGATCTGTCTAAAATACAAGAAAAAATAAAAGAAAAAGAAAAAGAACAGCAAAGACTACCCCAGCCCAGCCAACAAATACATGTCAACATTATAAAATTGCGTATACAACTGAGAGACTTACTTCTAGCTGACTATGTTAAATATGTGAGAATATTAAATACAAACCATTATAGATCAGTTAACAAACCAACTAAATATATGGCACGTAGAATTAAACAAAAAAGAATTAGGAATAGGATACACAAGATAAAACACCCAGATGGCCATTATTATACCCATCCAAAAGACATCGTAGAAGCATTTGTGAGTAATTTCAAAAAACTATATAACCTCAATTCCACTCCTTCTGACCAGAATGATAACCTCAACAAAATGAATAACTTCTTGGACAAAATCCATCTTCCTAAACTAAATGAGCATCAACTAAATATTTTAAATCGTCCAATTACCGACTCCGAAATTTTACAAACAATTAAAAACCTAAAAATAAACAAGTCCCCAGGGCCAGATGGGTTTTCTAATGAATTTTACAAGACTTTTTCCCAATTACTTGTACCTCACCTCTGTATAATTTTTAATCACGCAGCTTCCACCAGAGAATTCCCTGCAGAAATGCTCCAGGCAAATATAACCCTCATCCCTAAACCAAATAGTGACCCTGAATTATTGACTAGTTATAGACCCATCTCTCTAATTAATACAGATGTAAAAATTTATTCAAAAATATTAGCCGAAAGATTAAAAGAAATTCTCTCATCATTGATCCATCAAGACCAATTAGGATTTGTTATAAATAGACAAGCATCAGACGGTACTAGAAGATTACTAAACATTCTTGAATACGCTAAAAAATCTAGAACACCCACCCTACTTTTATCGCTTGACGCTGAGAAAGCATTTGATAGAGTGGGGTGGGAATTCTTGGAAAACACCCTGAAAAAATTTGGCTTTGACAACACATCCATTAACTCCATCATGGCGCTATATTCCTGCCCCTCAGTCACAATTAAATCAGACAACCACTCTTCGAAATCTTTTATGATAACCAATGGAACTCGGCAGGGATGTCCATTATCACCGCTACTTTTTGCCCTTATTATGGAACCTTTGGCAGAATGTATCAGGTCAAATGAAAAAATTAAAGGTATTTCCATAGGCAAAGAAAACTTTAAAATAAGTCTTTTTTTCGGACGGTGTAATTATGACTCTTAGCGACCCATTAAACTCCATCAAGGAGACCAACAACATTTTGAAAGAATTCTCCATTGTTTCAAACTTTAAAATTAATGAGAAAAAGTAAAAAATGCTAGCTCTTAACCTCATCCCAACAGCACAAGAAAATCTTAGAAATAATGTTAATTATGAATGGGTTACAGACGCTATTGAATACTTAGGTATTACTTTCACAAAAGATATTAAAAGCACCTTAATCCTCAACATGAATAAACTCACAACTCAGATTGAAAAAGACTTTGCAACATACAACAAAACCGAAACGACATGGCTTGGTAGAATATTGGTAGCTAAGATGTTTATTCTACCCAAAATTTTATATACAATTAGATGTCTACCTATCATCATCCCAGACGAATTCCTAGTGAAATTGCAAAAATCGATCAACAAATATGTCTGGAATAATAGTAAAGCAAGGGTGGCCAAAAATACATTATTAAAAATAAAATTAATGGAGGATATGGCCTTCCTAATATACAAGCATATTATTACTCAAATTTATTAAAACAAACCAACAATTGGTTATTAAAAAATAAAAATACTCCAACTTGGGTTAACCTGGAACTAATATTATCAGGAAATAATTCTTTCCGCTCTCCTTTACTGGAACAGTTACTAAGCTCTGGAGGACGAAAATCCAATACCTATGATAGCAGCACTATTAACCCCTTCACGACCATGGACGGAAAGATCCGTCCTTGTGCCCTGGGCCTTAACGACCAAGGACGGATCTTTCCGTCATGGCGGAATCGCGGCACCGGAGCCTCCGGTGACTGCAATATGTTAACATAAACCGCAGATTCGGGGAGGAGGGGACCTGTTCCTGACCTCAGGAGGGGTGGTGCCTCCTCCCCGGACCTACAGAGGCTGTGATTGGCTGAAGAACGCCGCTTAACCAATCACAGCCACTGTAATGTTCCAACCATTTAAAGTGACTGAAACATTGAAATCCAGCCCTGGCCAGTGCAGCTGTAGCACTGGCCATTGGCTGGAGCTGGGTGACCTCACTGGATCACCCTCCCCCAGCTCCAGTAGCTCTGATTGGAAAGATTGGCCTTGTGACCGATTTCTCCAATCACAGTGGACCTGTTGCCGGTGACCGCCCCCATCAGCTTCACTTGTCGTCCTTGCAGCACGCCAGCACAGTGAGTGTACACAGTGCAATGGCAGGGCGACAAGCTCCGGTCCCATGCTATTATGAGACCGGAGTATGGGACCCGGAAGTTGCCGCGCTGCCATTGCACTGTATGAAACCGTCGAAAAGCCTCCCGATCCACTGCCGCCGCTGCCCTCCACGATCTGCCACCTGTCTCCCCGATCTCCTGCCCGCACCCCCACCCCTCGTATCTGCTGGCCGCACCCTCACCCCCACACCTCCCGATCCGCTGCCGCCGCCCTCCATCTGCCAAGGTGCCACCGCTCCCTCCGATCTGCTGTCCGGCCCCTCCCTCTCGTGATCGGTGCCCGCCCCCTCCCCTCCGTGATGTGCTGCTCGCCCCCTCCCCTACGTTATGTGCTGCTCGCCCCCTCCCCTACGTGATGTGCTGTACGCTCCCCCCATCTCTCACCCCCGTGGTCAGCTACCCGCCCCCTCCCCTGTCACCCCCATGATCTGTGCTCCCTCCTCTGTCACCCCGTGATGTGTGCTCCCTCCCCTGTCACCCCCGTGATGTGTGCTCCCTCACCTGTCACCCCCGTGATGTGTGCTCCCACACCTGTCACCGCCGTGATGTGTGCTCCCTCCCCTGTCATCCCCGTGATGTGTGCTCCCTCACCTGTCACCGCCGTGATGTGTGCTCCCTCACCTGTCACCCCCGTGATGTGTGCTCCCACACCTGTCACCGCCGTGATGTGTGCTCCCTCCCCTGTCACCCCCGTGATGTGTGCTCCCTCCCCTGTCACACCCCCGTGATCTGTGCTCCCTCACCTGTCACCGACGTGATGTGTGCTCCCACACCTGTCACCGCCGTGATGTGTGCTCCCTCCTCTGTCACCCCCGTGATGTGTGCTCCCCCCCCTGTCACCCCCGTGATGTGCGCTCCCTCCCCTGTCACCCCCGTGATGTGCGCTCCCTCCCCTGTCATCCCCGTGATGTGCGCTCCCTCCCTGTAAAAACCTTAAAATTAATACATCTAGTTATCAAATATGTTATAGTAAGACATACAAGTCCACAGTTCTGTTTATGTTGGAGGGATATATTTAAATCCTTCCCGAAGCTTCTCGAAGCTTCTAGAAGCTTACGTAATATGGAACTATATTCAACTGTGTTACACTAGAATGCCCTATATGGTTTGAACAGCTGGTATATAATACACGATGGAGGGGGCTACGGGGCGCTCTCCACACTGCCTGCGGTGAGAAGACTCCAGTGCTGCAAGATATGACACGTTGTCCAGGCTAAGAGATGACATCCCCAGCATTGCCGTTCAGGAGCCAAAGAGAGATGGGTAAAGACTTCCCATTGTTCAGTATGGACTAAATGAACCCTTTTTACATAAGCTATCAAAGTATATTATTTTTTTTCCTTTCTGTAACTGAACCTTGGCAACCATTTTTAAATAGATAAAATACATTTATTTTTTTACATTTTTGAGGTCTTTTCTTTCATGCGGCTTTACGTATTTGAAGAAAAATATATTTAAGAGTATATTTTTTAACATTTGGCGAGTCAGCTATTCGTGATTTTTTTTTATATATTTTTTTGTTGTTCCTTCACTTTGCATAAGGGGGGTCGAAGTTATCAAAGTCATAAGTATTTTAAGTATCTCCTGCAAAGGATCAGGAATCGACAATTTATAAAAATCACGTAGAACCTAGGAAATACGTATAAGTCAAGTTGCATGAATGTTTTTTTTTTTTTTTTTTAAATGAACTTTAAAGTCTTTACAAAGTTACAGGAGTTAACTTTCGACGTATTTTTGAGCAAGAAAGATAAAGTCAGTCCATAAGAAGTATTGGACGTGCTGAACAAGGTGGATCAAGTCTTACAGGATCATCCATCAGATCATCTGATCATTTCAGGTAAGAAAATGGATTTTATCTCTTCATATGTGAAGCAAAGTAAACTTCAGTTCACTTATCCAGATATTTCTAATGTAGAAGAGATTTGGTTACGCTTTTATGAGGAGTGTGAACTTGAGAATTCACGTATAGAATGTGCAAGGTCTTTTAATAGAGAGAAACAGAAAATCAGAAATGTCTGTCATTTAGTCTATGATTTTCACAAGTTAATCGTAGAAAAGTGTAAAAATGGTGGAAATAGACAACCTGAATTGTCAGGAGAGTTAGTGACAGAGAAATCCAAAGACTGCTTAGAACCTGGAATGTCAGTCAGTGATATTGTGAATTCTGACTGTAATGTTGGCTGTAATTTTGTAAATCAGAATTTTGATAATGGCGGCAGACATGTGCTACGAAATCAAGGTGCCTTTCAAGATACTGAGAAAGAAGCAGGAAATGACGTAGTGAAGCCAGAAGGGGGAGGAGCCAGAATGGGACACGTGCAGAAAAGACACGTGGAGAGAGAAAATGGCGACGATCAGTTTCTAAAAATAGAACAGGCTAAGTTAGGGATTACACTTAGAAAAAATTTATTGGACATATGCAAATTAATTCCCGCATATAATCCTAAAATACATGTTTGCAGAAATTCAGAGGTTTTTGAAGGTTCCATCGAGAAGTTAAATTTAACCAATAGTGAGACGAATCAGTTATTCTGTATGTGGTTACCTCAGCATTTTTTTAGACAATTGGCATTAAAAAAGTCTTCTGACAATGAGACATTTGATTGTTCAAATGATAACGACATCATAAGGCTGAAAAATCTCATATTCTGTACAAGGAATGAATCTGATCCAAACTATGAGATGTTGAAGGAATTACAAATTGAACAGAATGAGAGTACGTTCTCATTTATGTCCGTTTTTGAACGTTTATATAGGGCGGTTATTCCAAATGTCAGATTGGATGGAATGATACGTTTATTCATCAAGAAATTTAATTTCCTTGACAATGCAGCCTGTGCGGTGGCATTAAATAAAAAGTCCCTATTCGAATGTACGACATTTATCGATTTTGTTAGAAATCGCCAAAGTCAATCAAAACAGAAATTAATTAATTCTGAAAAACCAACACAAAAAAGGGTGAGTTTTTGTGAAAAACCAACAGTGTCTCCCAGATCCAAATATTTTTGTGACAAAATTTATGAAATTCGCAGGAAATTTCATGTGAATTATAAGTCATACACCCCCCCTCTTTCCTTGTCACCTTCAATGAAAGAGAAAATTGTCACAAAATCTGATACCGATTATCTCAGACAAGCGATTTTTAAAAGCCCTGAAAGACAGAAACAGGTGTCTTGTGCGGATTCTCTCCCCTGGTCACTAGTGAAAGAAAAAAAATCGTCCAGAGAATTTGATAGGCAGCGACAGCTGGGTGGTTTTCCAGAGAAAGATATTTTTCCTCATTTAAGGAAAAAAATTGAGTTACAAAATAACTTCAATTCCAATTTTCTGGAAATTACTGTAATAAATCGAATCTTGCAAAAATTGAGGTTTGGTTTTTAGCTGGATAAAAGGGGATTTCTGGATAAATTAATTTTGCTATTTGATAATCATAATTTTTCATATACAGTGAATATATTTATATAGAAGTAGTGATAGTAAATCAAGGTCATATTTTCATTTAGTCAAATGATAGTTTAATGTTATAAATTTAATAATTTGATCTCTGTATATGAATAATAATATTTAAAATAAAATAATAAGAGAAAGTAACGGATTTTAAGTGTTTCATTTTTATCATAAATATGATAATAATTTTATTCTTTTATTTCCCTCAGAATTTATCAGTAAAACAGATTGATGAAGTATTAACTTTTTATTTTTACATATGTTCTTGTCTTCAATCAGGTAACATATATTTTCTTGTGTAAGGTTAATTCGCGAAAGCATGATTGAATAATAATTATTATTTTCTCAGGTACCAATGGTCAGAGAAGTATACTTGAACGTTTTTTTTATGAATATATATATCTCCTTTAGAGTTATTAGAAATGTAATCTGAGCTTTGGAATGTAGTAAAACTGCTTGCTGTCTTGGAATGGTGTTCCTTGCACGTGACCAGAGCATGACTTGATACTAAAAGCTAAAAATAAATGTTTGTTCCATGGTCATATGTACAGTGTGTAATACATTGGAATTTGTTTTTTTCGAGAAGTACTTCAAATTAGTAACATAATCTTTGAAATGCGCATAGAATAATTGGGAATACAGGGATTTGAGTCCGTCAATGTTTTTATGTGAAAGTATGTTACAGTCTTGTGTGCATAGATGTGTCAATGAATGATTGATTGTTTGAGCAGCTGCTAAAGTCAAAGTATTTGGATCCAGAGAGAAAAAAAAAAAAGAGAATTTTTGTTTTAACTTCGAGGTTATATTATATTATATTATATTATATGTATGTATACTTTTAGATAATAAGTTATAGTACATAAGTATAAATGAAGGAATTTATACCGAATATATATATATATATATTATTCTTAGACATATTTCTTTAGTATAGAGATATTAGGATTTTTTATTAAGGGTTTATTCTGAATAGTTACATTCTAGAATAAGGTTATAACGTTTTTTTTTATGTCTTTCGTGTTAGTCACTTTTTTTATTGGTACATAGATTGGAAATCATTTTTCTTTTCAAATATGGAAGTGATATTTATAAATGGTCTTGAAGATTTACAACACAGATTTGAATTAATCTAATCTAAACATATTAATTCTTATAATATCATATTTCATGATATTGAAAGGGAGAGGTTTGGTCTCAATCACACACATTTATATTTGATAAATATGTGTTTACAGGATACTTTAATAATTAATATTTTAAGTACAAAGGAAGAATTGGGAATAAAAAAATATATTTAAAGTATATCATAATGCATTTATATACTAAGAGAAGTGTATTATTTGCAAGGTTACATGACTTAATTATTTTTATTGGTTATTGATAGGTTTGGTAATTTTATAAGATACTGGTAATATTAAGGTTATCTGGTAACATTAAGGTTATGTATTATTAAAGACATAGGTGTTATATACATAGAAGGCCTTATTTTTATTTCAAGTTTTATTTTTATTCCGATTTTCATTTTTCTTTTTATTCCTATTTTTTATATTAATTATTATTTAATATTCACATTTTTAATCAAAATCTAAATTCTACAATTTTTATTTTTTCTTCAGATTTTAAATATCTCAATTGAGAAAACACTTCAATATTTAGTTCAGTAATATCTAATATAAGAATATTACTTTATTAAATATGAATCATATTAAAAGGGAAAAGTTCCACTTTTTTGGAAGAAAAGATACTTCCTTCATCATATATACAATTGTTTACTTTCTGGTAATACATTATTTTTATATTAGTATGTTAACACAATAAGGATGAAGCATTACTTATAGTTACACATTTCCTTATAGTAGGTTATTTAATAAATAATAGACAAATCAAATAAATTAAATTAGAGTAATAAAGATGGAAGATCGAGGTACATCTAGGTTTACCTTCCTATATTTACAAATAATATATATTATATTTTTAATCAATAATAATTTATAATGGGTATTATTGTGTTTGGATGGTATCATCCAGTCTTTTCTAAAAGGTTATTTGCTTTGGTTTATAATTTACAAATGATCTAACTAATAAGCCACATTGTTGCCTTTCATATTTATAATATGATACATGTTATAGGTACACATTATATTGTTTCATATTTTACATTATATTTTGGTCACATTCAACACATTGCCACCTATGGGTTTGGAAGGGTAATACACCAATGATAAAAAAAGGTCATTACAAGAAAATACTATTGTCTATACCATTATGCAGTATTTTATCATTCTGAGTATCAATTATATTAATACTTTTACGATAATAATAATGACATGGTATTATAGTATTAGAGTTATGATACGCTGTGACATTTATTAGTGATAGTTATTGCCATATTTGGTATCTAGATTAGGGAATGAATCAGTCTTCAATCAAGATTAGAGAAGATAAAAAAGACTTTATATTTTTTCCTAAAGTTAAAAGGGATTTTGCAAAAAGGTCCAAAAGGTAACGTCTCAAATAAGACTGTGTAACATACAAAATACACTTACTGTGCTTGCATCTCAGAAACACAATAGTCCTATGATTTCAGGATGGACAATGACACATGGTCTGTGCATTAAGACATCCCTAAAGTTACTAAGAAGAGCAATGACGTGTTAAAGTTAACCCCTGTCGTGCTGACCAAGAACGTCTTAACATCTGTTATTCGACAACAGGCAGCATGGAGGATAAAAGGTGACTAATGTAAATTGCACTGCACAGACATCAAAGACTTTTGCTATTCTTCTTCTACACTCATGAACTGTGGTTTATCAACATTGGCTATGGACTTTGTAATAAAGAATAAAGTTTATGGACTTTGATCTAACAATGATAAACGCAATACGGGACTGTACTAAATCGGTAACCATTCATTTTTATCAAAGGATTTATTTCTAAGAGACTGTGTTTATGCCGGATTACATCGGAGATAAGAAGACATCAACTCAGAGGACATCATATGGTGACCGGATTTGGTTTTTGCATTTCTTTTTAGGTCTAGCGAAGTATAGTTATATACATTTTTATATGGTTGATCAGTCACAGCCTGTCATAACAGGAATCCACAATATTATATTATTGAACTTACAACATGAATAATGCAAATTAATTATTATTCATCATTATTATTGATACTAATCCATTATCGCCAAATAAGGAAAGAAGATTTGTTGTTTTAATGATGTATTAATTAATTTCGGGGTTATTCTACCCGCTTCAAGGGGGAATTGTAAAAACCTTAAAATTAATACATCTAGTTATCAAATATGTTATAGTAAGACATACAAGTCCACAGTTCTGTTTATGTTGGAGGGATATATTTAAATCCTTCCCGAAGCTTCTCGAAGCTTCTAGAAGCTTACGTAATATGGAACTATATTCAACTGTGTTACACTAGAATGCCCTATATGGTTTGAACAGCTGGTATATAATACACGATGGAGGGGGCTACGGGGCGCTCTCCACACTGCCTGCGGTGAGAAGACTCCAGTGCTGCAAGATATGACACGTTGTCCAGGCTAAGAGATGACATCCCCAGCATTGCCGTTCAGGAGCCAAAGAGAGATGGGTAAAGACTTCCCATTGTTCAGTATGGACTAAATGAACCCTTTTTACATAAGCTATCAAAGTATATTATTTTTTTTCCTTTCTGTAACTGAACCTTGGCAACCATTTTTAAATAGATAAAATACATTTATTTTTTTACATTTTTGAGGTCTTTTCTTTCATGCGGCTTTACGTATTTGAAGAAAAATATATTTAAGAGTATATTTTTTAACACTCCCCTGTCACCCCCGTGATGTGCGCTCCCTCCTCTGTCACCACCGTGATCTGTGCACCCTCACCTGTCACCCCCGTGATCTGTGCTCCCTCACCTGTCACCCCCGTGATCTGTGCTCCCTCACCTGTCACCGCCGTGATGTGTGCTCCCTCACCTGTCACCCCCGTGATGTTTGCTCCCTCACCTGTCACCCCTGTGATGTGTGCTCCCTCACCTGTCACCCCCGTGATGTGTGCTCCCTCACCTGTCACCCCCGTGATCTGTGCTCCCTCACCTGTCACCGCCGTGATCTGTGCTCCCTCACCTGTCACCCCCGTGATCTGTGCTCCCTCACCTGTCACCGCCGTGATCTGTGCTCCCTCACCTGTCACCGCCGTGATCTGTGCTCCCTCACCTGTCACCCCCGTGATCTGTGCTCCCTCACCTGTCACCGCCGTGATCTGTGCTCCCTCACCTGTCACCCCCGTGATCTGTGCTCCCTCACCTGTCACCCCCGTGATCTGTGCTCCCTCACCTGTCACTCCCGTGATCTGTGCTCCCTCACCTGTCACCCCTGTGATCTGCTGTCCACTCTCCCTCCACCTCTCACCCCCATGATCTGCGCTCTGCTCACCTGTCTCCCCGTGATCTGCGCTCCCTCACCTCTCACCCCCGTGATCTGTGCTCTGCTCACCTGTCTCCCCCGTGATCTGCGCTGCGCTCCCTCTCCCACCTCTCACCCTCCCCGATCTGCTGCCTCCTTCATCTCCTGTGATCCTGCTGCCTAGATCCATCCTGTAGGGTAACTATCCCCAATCTCACCTCCCACTCCCCTTCCCCCCATCCTCTGCCGCTCCTGCATCCACTGCGCCCTCTCCCATCTGCCCCCACCCTATCCCAGCTGCCGCCGTCTCACATTCACAGATGCTCCCTTTATATGCCGCTGCCCCCCCATCTGCTGCCGCCCAATCTGCCGCCCGCCAATCTGCCGCTGTTCTGATCCATCCTGTAAGTATTGTTCGTGGCTCTTTTCTAACTATCCCCAATCGCATCTCCCACTCCCTCCCCCCCCTCCTCCCCCACCTGCCTGCCGCCAAGTGCTGATCAGCTACGTGATTGGCTGATCAGGTACATAATTGTTGCTCTAGTTTTTGCTTTTTTTGTGCACCCCAAATAAAAAAAACAAAACAAAACATGTACAATTAGGTGCCTGATCAGCAATCGTCCTGCAGTCGTACTCGACTTTGGACAGGACTTCTTTTTTCCATCCCACCTAGTCCCCCCCCCCTTTTTTTGCAGAACATTTGTGCGTGCGCCCTATTTTTTTTTCTATGCCATGGGGGTCTAGTTTCCAAAATGGGGTCACATGTGGGGGAGCTCCACTGTTTTGGCACCTCAGGGAGTCTCCAAACACAACATGGAATACGCTAATTATCCCAGACAATTTTGCGTTTGAAAAGTCAAATGACGCTCCTTGCATTCTGAGCCCTGCTGTGAACCCAAACATTTGATTTCCACCACATATGAGGTGTCTGTGTACTCAGGAGAAATTGCACAATACATTTTATGGTGCAATTTTTCCTGATACCCTTGTGAAAAAAAAAGCTACCTGGTTGAAGTAACAATTTTGTGGTAAAATTTTTTTTTTTTATTTGCACGGCTCAACTCTATTGCTCAATAAATATCTAGATAAATGCCATGAGGTGTCTAGTTTCCAAAATGGGGTCACATATGGGGGAGCTCCACTGTTTCGGCACCTCAGGGGCTCTCCAAACGCAACATGGTGCGGCTAACGATTCTAGCTAATTTTCTGTTCAAAAAGTCAAATGGCGCTCCTTCCCTTCTGAGTCCCGTCGTGCGCCCAAACAGTGTTTTTTCGCCACATATGAGGTATCTGCGTGCTCAGAAGAAATTGCCCAACAAATTTTGGGGGTTCATTTAATCCTACTACCCTTGTGAATATGCAATATTTGAGGCTAAATTAACATTTTTGTTGCAAAAAGTAAAATATTCATTTTTTCCTTCCACATTGCTTTAGTTACTGTGAAGCACCTGAAGGGTTAATAACCTTCTTGAATGTGGTTTTGAGTAGCCTGAGGGGTGCTGTTTTTGGAATGGTGTCACTTTTGGGTGTTCTGTGTCATGTAGACCTCTCAAAATCACTTCAAATGTGATGTGGTCCCTAAAAAATGTGGCTTTGTAAATTTTGTTGTAAAAATGAGAAATTGCTCATAAACTTTGAACCTCTATAACTTCCTTAAATTTTTTTTTTTCCCCCCAAATTGTTCTGATGTAAAGTAGACATGTGGGAAATGTTATTTATTAATTATTTTGTGTCATATGTCTCGTTGGTTTTAGAGCATAAAAATTAAAATGTTTGAAAATTACAAAATTTTCAAAATTTTCGTGAAATTTCCGTTTTTTTCACAAAGAAACGCAAAAAATATCGGCCTAAATTTACCACTAACATGAAGCCCAATATGACATGAGAAAACAAACTCAGAATCACCGGGATCCGTTGACGCGTTCCAGAGTTATAACCTCATAAAGTGACACTGGTCAAAATTGCAATAAATGGCCTGGTCTTTAGGGTCAAAATAGGCTTGGGGCTGAAGGGGTTAATGCTGCATTTACTTCCTGGGAAAAGATTTCAAGAATCTCCAAAGACAAAATGACTTTTGAAGTCTTTAAAAATACAGAGATAAAAAATATAGATTTGTCAAACAATACGGAGACAGTAGATAGATGGATCCAGTCAGGGATAAAATACATAAAAAATATATACGATGGTGCAAATTTCACCTCATTCTTACAACTTAAACTACAAAATAATATACCAGATAAAGATCTGTATTTCTTCCTAGAAATAAGGAAAACCATCCGGAAACTTATAGAACCCAAATGTAAAATAAACAAATTTATACTTAAATTGATAAACAACCCAAATAAACTAATATGGAGTCATAAGAACATCTATCATGCCTACAATTCTGAACTCACCACAAGAAAATCGATACACATATCCAGTTGGGAAAAGGACTTGAAAGTAGAATTCACCCAAGACCAATGGGATAAAGTCCTTAAAAACACATACCTTTCCAATATCTGCGCTACGTTACATGAAGCTTATTATAAGATTTATACCAGATGGTATTTCACCTGGACAAAGGAGCTAAACTATTCCCAAGCCAAAAACCAACATGCTGGAGAGGTTGCGATACAAAAGGTGACATTGTTCATATTTCTTGGAGCTGTCCTAGAATCAGAAGCTTATAGCAGAAAGTGTCTAAAATAATAAATCTGATAATGCACTCAAAAATAAGTCTAACCCCACAATTAGCTCTCTTATTGATAGATTCGGATACAATAAACATAAAATACAGGGCCATCGTAATTCATATCCTTCTAGTTACCAAAGTCGAATTGGCAGCACGTTGGAAATCCAATAAAATTCCAGATATTTACGATCTAATAGAAAAAATATCCCTTCATAAGTTCTATGAAGAGAAGCATGCTCTAATTAATAACTCTTGGAACAGATTTCATAAAAAATGGGACCCATGGACTGACTTTATTAACAACAATACATAAAATTTTAAATCTAATCTAGTTCTAATTCTTGTATAAATGTAATACACGATACTTATTCAATTAGTTTAATAAGAAAATTATTTGTTTACATCCATCTCCTGACATATATTATTTGAAAATCATACTTTGTAAATTTTTAATCCGACTGTATGTCATAGTTTTTACCAATGTTATTTGTTTTGTTTCTCCTTTTGTAAATGTCTACTGTATATTATTTGTTTGATATAGCATGAAGTAATGCTATACAGCACTTTCTGTTTTATTGTTTTTGTTAGAACTGTTTTATGTATAAACTTTGAAAACCTAATAAAAATTATTGAATCATAAAAGAACGCCATATTAAAATTATTTATTTGCAAAAACTTTCTTTCTGACTGATCAAATATGTTATTATCAATGGCTCTTTGTATCATGTCTTTATAGGCTACCATGGCTATCTCATAATCAGTCCATTCCACTATATGATAGTAGGTAGGGTCAGATAGTATCCTTAGGGCTTCACTTATATATTCCCCTCTGTCTTGGATTACTATGCCTCCTCCCTTACCGGCAGATCTGATGACAATCTCCTGATTTACGTTTAAATTTTTTTAATGCTATTCTCTCTTTCTTGGAAAGATTGTGCTCTAGGCACCTTTTACTATTCATAACCTCTTTTAGATCTGTCAGTATGAGGTTGCTAAAGGTCTTGATGTGGTGACCTTTGCTACCTGTAGGGTAAAATTTTGATTTGGGTCTAACTTTAGCATGAAAAAAAGAGGGGGTCTGTTGATGGAGCTGTAGTAAGCTTAGTTCTGCTCCCTTATCTCTGTAGTAAGCTCGGTTCTGCACCCTTATCTCTGTAGTAAGCTCGGTTCTGCTCCCTTATCTCTGTAGTAATCTCGGTTCTGCTCCCTTATCTCTGTAGTAAGCTCAGTTCTGCTCCCTTATCTCTGTAGTAAGCTTGGTTCTGCTCCCTTATCTCTGTAGTAGGCTTGGTTCTGCACCCTTATCTCTGTAGTAAGCTTGGTTCTGCACCCTTATTTCTGTAGTAAGCTCAGTTCTGCTCCCTTATCTCTGTAGTAAGCTCGGTTCTGCACCCTTATCTCTGTAGTAAGCTCGGTTCTGCTCCCTTATCTCTGTAGTAAGCTTGGTTCTGCACCCTTATTTCTGTAGTAAGCTCTGTTCTGCACCCTTATCTCTGTAGTAAGCTCGGTTCTGCACCCTTATCTCTGTAGTAAGCTTGGTTCTGCTCCCTTATCTCTGTAGTAAGCTGGGTTCTGCACCCTTATCTCTGTAGTAAGCTTGGTTCTGCTCCCTTATCTCTGTAGTAATCTCTGTTCTGCACCCTTATCTCTGTAGTAAGCTCTTTTCTGCACCCATATCTTGGTAGTAAGCTCGGGTCTGCTCCCTTATCGCTGTAGTAAGCTTGGTTCTGCACCCTTATCTCTATAGTAAGCTCAGTACAGCACCCTTATCTCTGTAGTAAGTTTGGTTCTGCTCCCTTACCTCTGTAGTAAGCTCCTTGCAGTTCCCATATCTATGTAGTCATCTTGGTTCTGTTGCAATATCTATTTCAATTTCAACTTTCAATTCTCGAGTCGTGAGCCTGTGCCGCCCCCAAATAAGCAGTTGGGCTGCTCGGATCCAGATCCGCAGTGGCACGAGGGGTCTCCGGACCCGGGGGTCGCAAGGACACTCAAATAAAAAGGGACGTATAAGTACGGGGATTGCTGTAGATACTTCGTGACGTCACCCACGGTGTGTGGTTATGTGGAATACCACTGCTGCGGTTGGGAGGCACCCAGGGGCGATGGGATGGGAGCTGGATGTTAACCCCTCCGTTGGTAGGGGTGGATGCCCCGGGGCTCAGTGTCCAGAACACGGGGAGTGATGTAGGCCGGAGGTGGCGCACTGGGCTGGATCGAGGAGTGTTGGTGTACTCATTGTTGAATAACTGCACACAAGTCTGTTGGTAAACCAAGGTGTCAGTGGCCGGCTGCCGTGTCCGGGTGTACTCAGACCCCACACCCGGATGAGACAACCCTCACAAGGTGAGTTGTGTTTTGTTTTTTATAACTCGTGTGCGGCTGTGCCAAGGTGGGGATGGGGGGGCCAGTGCCAGCGCCAGCATGGGGTGGGGGAGAACGCACATGCCAGCATGTGGTGGGGGAGAACGTACATGCCAGCATGGGGTGGGGGACAACGCACATGCCAGCATGGGGTGGGGGAGAATGCACATGCCAGCATGGGGTGGGGGAGAACGCACATGCCAGCATGGGGTGGGGGAGAACACACATGCCAGCATGGGGTGGGGGACAACACACATGCCAGCATGGGGGGGAGAACACACATGCCAGCATGGGGGGGGGAACACACATGCCAGCATGGAGGGGGGGACACACATGATAGCATGGGGTGGGGGAGAAACACACATGCCAGCATGGGGGGGACCCATACATGACAGCATTGGGGGGGGACACATACATGCCAGCATGGGGGGGGGAAACATGCATGCCAGGATGGGGAAAACATGCATGGCAGGATGGGGAAACATGCATGGCAGGATGGGGAAACATGCATGGCAGGATGGGGAAACATGCATGCCAAGATGGAGGAAACATGCATGGCAGGATGGGGAGACATGCATGCCAGGATGGAGGAAACATACATGCCAGGAAGGAGGAAACATGCATGGCTGGATGGAAAACTTGCATGCCAAGATGGAGCAAACATGCATGGCGGGATGGGGGAAACTTGCATGCCAAGATGGAGGAAACATGCATGGCAGGATGGGGAAACATGCATGCCAAGATGGAGGAAACATGCATGGCAGGATGGGGAAACATGCATGCCAAGATGGAGGAAACATGCATGCCAGGATGGGGAAACATGCATGCCAGGATGGGGAAACATGCATGCCAGGATGGGGAAAACATGCATGCCAGGATGGAGGAAACATGTATGCCAGGATGGAGGAAACATGCATGCCAGGATGGGGAAAACATACATGCCAGGATGGAGGAAACATGCCATGATAGGGTACATTTACCAGGAAGGGGAACATGCCAGGAAGGTGGACATTTACCAGGATGGGGGTACATGCTAGGAAGGGGGACATTTACCTGGATGGGGGTAAATTAACCAGGATTGGGAACATTTACCAGGATGGAGGACATTTACCAGGAATGGGGTACATGCCGGGATGGGGGAACATTTACAACGATGGGCAATATGTCAGGATGGGGTACATTTACCAGCATGGGGGAACATGCCAGAATGGGGTACATTTACCAGGATGGAGGACATTTACCAGGATGAGGTATATTTACCAGGATGGGCCATGATGGGGACAAATATACCAGAATGTAGGAAATATATATCAGGATGGGGGACATGTTTACCAGGAAGTGGCCAGGAAGGGGGACATAACTACACAATGAAGGGGGAGGGGAGCACCTCGTACGTCTTTATGGGATTTCAAGATGTTCAGACTTTGAAATGTAGATGTGGATTACAGGGTGACCTCTGATTGCATGCTATGCTAAAATCTATGTCTAATATACTGCAATTTTTTCCAGAAAGATCAATCCAACTGCTGTGTCCGGAAAAGACTGGGGCTCAGCTTCAATGTGTGGTAAGCATGAATGAGCGTGATGCCCCCTGCTGAGAAGAGAAGACTGCAAAGGTTAAGCTGGTGTCACACACAGCGACAACGACGTCGCTGCTACGTCACCATTTTCTGTGACGTTGCAGCGACGTCCCGTCGCTGTCGCTGTGTGTGACATCCAGCAACGACCTGGCCCCTGCTGTGAGGTCGCCGGTCGTTGCTGAATGTCCAGCTTCATTTTTTGGTTGTCACTCTCCCGCTGTGAAACACACATCGCTGTGTGTGACAGCGAGAGAGCGACGAAATGAAGCGAGCAGGGAGCAGGAGCCGGCGTCTGGCAGCTGCGGTAAGCTGTAACCAGCGTAAACATCGGGTAACCAAGGGAAGACCTTTCCCTGGTTACCCGATATTTACCTTCGTTACCAGCCTCCGCCCTTGCTGCCAGTGCCGGCTCCTGCTCTGTGCACATGTGGCTGCAGTACACATCGGGTAATTAACCCGATGTATACTGTAGCAAGGAGAGCAAGGAGCCAGCGCTAAGCAGTGTGCGCGGCTCCCTGCTCTCTGCACTGTGACATGTAGCTGCAGTACACATCGGGTTAATTAACCCGATGTGTACTGTACCTAGGAGAGCAAGGAGCCAGTGCTAAGCGCGGCTCCCTGCTCTCTGCACATGTAGCACACCGACGTTATGATCGCTGCTGCGTCGCTGTGTTTGACAGTAAGCAGCGATCATAACAGCGACTTACAAGGGCGCTGTTACGTCACAGAAAATGGTGACGTAACAGCGACGTCGTTGTCGCTGTCGCTTAGTGTGAACCCAGCTTAAGGTTACAATCAATTATTTACATAATAGGATTGGTTGGCACTTAGGAAAAAAAATTGGGTTTAGGGCTACAGTTTGGGCACTCGGCCTGTGAAAGGTTCACCATGACTGCTCTAGAGTCTGTCACTGTCACTGACAGACCCACTTCACTCCTCTCTGTTTCAGACTGTCACTACACTTGAACTCCAAAGTAGACTGCACTCAAACTTCAACTGACTGGTTTCCTCCCCCAGATCCTCAAGACCTATAGGTGGGTGCTCCTAATCCACTTGGTCCTGCCCACTAGTGTGTCCTTCCCACCCTGAGGGGGGTGGCTAGGATTTTGTGTCTGATGGGACCCGGTGTGGGAAGGTGTTGTGTGGGGTGTAGTACCTTCTATGACCACCTGGCGGTGCCAGGGCATCACATTCCCCCTTGGTTGAATACAGCTCGTCCGCGGGCTGCCCGACCACTGACGTTTATTTTTCTAAAGAAACGGGAAAAAAGTAAAACAGGGTAAAACATTTTTTCCCTTTATGGGAGGCACATTTCTTCAATGTTGCATACATAAAAAAAAATACATTCCCGTTTTTCTTCACCCGCCACCCAAACAACCTGGTTCCATGGTGCCACTGCTAAGAATGGTGGGCACCCCTTTTCCCCAGTCCACAGGAGTTTTGGGTAACTCGTACACGGGCCAGGTAAAACGTTCCTTACCGGCAGTCCATCTCAAGGGCCCCAAGTCTGGGGGACCCCTGGCCTGGAGGTTAGCCACCAGTTTCAGTAGTGGCTGGGCGTCGGCCTACTCCACCGCAGGCCCTTCCTCCAATCTACCTCTCCAGAGGCAGTGTAGGTGGTGAAAAATAAACAAGAAAGTAGGTAGGGGTATTTACAAGCCCCAAGAATGTTTTTGGGGTGACCTCACCAGTCCTGAGGTCGTGGTCCATGATTAAACGGCAAAAAACGGGGTTAACTCTAACAAAATTTGGTTAGGTACACGGTTGATTGGCATTTGCTTATATACACAACATATGGACACCACTCACTACAGACTAGTTTCCCTGTACCTGAGTGGTGGCTGACCTAGGTTAGGGTGTGTGGACCTTCTTAGCCCGACGGGTTCATCTAGGTTCAGTGGGATAGAGTGATGTACGGGTCCCTCACTCCTAAGGTCTGGCACAGCTGATAGGGACTACGGGGGCGTGGTGTAAGTGTTGGTGCATCCCTGGGTGCAGGTGTTGGTGCGGTACTGATAGACCCTTCTGGCTCTGTATCTTCCATGGATTGTGGGAACATTATAACGGGAACAATCACCGCTCCACTCTCCATGGGCCAACCAGCTGGGAAGTCTCCCATGATGGTGTGGATCACCTCTTTTTCCTTCTCTGTGCCTGGAGTGGGAATAGGACCTTCCTCCACTATCTTCAGCTCTGGCTCAGATTCCTCTCCACGTACTCTTGGATTTGCCGGTACTGCATCTGGCGTTTTGTACCCCAGTCCGTGGTTGGGGAAATGGTCTCAGGAACCTCTATAGCCATGTCCACATCCACCGGCAACCTTCCAGGCCTCGCCCTCATCAGGTACGCTGGTGCACACTTGGTGGAACTGCTAGGGATGTTGTTAGACATGTCCACAAGATCAAGCAGTCTTTCAAGCCACAGGTCAACTCTTCTAGGGGTAAGGTCTTGAGCAGGTTGAAGACCAAATGGTTCATCTTCTCACACATCCCGTTAGTTTGGGCATGATATGGCGTGGTACGGATTTTCTTGCACCCATACTAACTGAAGAACTCCTGAAAGATCTCGGCTTCAAAGGCAGGACCTTGGTCAGTAAGCACCTTCTCTGGGTAGCCGTGTGGCCGGTAGAAATATGCCTGAAAGACCCTTGCTGCCATGCGAGCTGTCAGATCCGTGACGGGTACCAACCCCATGAACCTTGAGTAGTGATCCACTATCGTGAGAGCAAAGGCATATCTGCTCCTGCTTGGTGTGAGCTTCACATGATCCAGAGCAATGCGCTCCAGCAGCTGGTGGGTGACAATTGGCTGTAACGGGGCTTTCTGGCTGGTGCCTTCCTTTCTTTTTAGCACGCAGGGACCACAATCCCTACACCATGCTTTAATGGATTCTCTCATCCCAGCCCAATAAAAGCGCTCTCTCAGCAGCATTTCCAACTTCTTCCAGCGGAAGTGTCCAGCTCCATCATGATAAGCCTCTAGGACCACGGGTACGTATGTCTGTGGCACCACAATCTGACAGATCCTCTCATGCATCTTGGGGTTAATGAGTCCTCTATACAGTTAGCCTTGTTGCAGATACAGCCAGCTCCTCTCCTTCAAAAGCCTCTGGATTTCTGCTGGGGCAGTGGGCCCCAATCTGGCATCAGCTTGGGAAATCATCTCCTTCACCAGCCTGACTGCCGGATCATTATCTTGAGCTTCTTGCCACCCATGGTGGAGCAATGGGTTGAAGGCTGCCTTCTGCTGACCACTGTATGGTCTGGTATCTTCCAGACTGTCAGGTTGATGGAACGCAGACAATTCAATCTCTTCCAACTCATCTGGATAACGCATCTGCATTGGTATTCTTTTGGCTGGCACTGTATTTTATAGTGAAATCGTAGTTCGCCAGCCGAGCTACCCAGCGTTGTTCCAGGGCTCCAAGCTATGCTGTGTCAAGGTGGGTCAGGGAATTGTTGTCCGTGTATGCAGTGAATTTTGCAGAAGCGAGGTAATGCTTGAACCTCTCGGTCACTGCCCAGACGAGGGCCAGGAACTCCAGCTTAAAGGAACTATAATTCTCAGGATTCCTTTCCGTGGGGCGGAGCTTCCTGCTTGCATAGGCTATTACCTTCTCCTTGCCATTCTGTATCTGAGACAGGACAGCACCCAAGCCCACGTTACTGGCATCAGTGTATAAGATAAACGGAAGACAGTAGTTGGGATAGGCCAGAATCTCTTCTCCGGTCAGAGCTGACTTCATCTGTTGAAAGGATTCTTCCTGTTCCTCATTCCAGACGAATGGGGAACTAGAGATCTTCCCATGCTTTGGTTGCCCCACCAGGAGATCTTGCATAGGAGCTGACATCTTGGTGCAGCCTTTGATGAAGCGACGGTAATAGCCCATCAGGCCCAGGAATTGCCTCACTTCTCTGACAGTGGTAGGTCTTCGCCAGCCCTGAATGGCTGTAATCTTCTCTGGATCCGGTGCTACACCTTCTGCACTAACCACATGCCCGAGATATTGAACTTTGGGTTTCAGCAGATGGCACTTGGATGGCTTCAGTTTCATGCCATACCTGGAGAGGGCCTCGAATACTTCGCCAAGATGTTCCAGGTGTGCTTCAAACGTCTTGGAGTAGACGATGACATCGTCCAAGTATAGCAGGACCATTTCAAAATTGCGATGTCCCAAGCAGCACTCCATCAGCCTCTGGAAGGTTCCTGGTGCATTACACAACCCAAAGGGCATGCTGTTGAACTCGCAGAGACCCATCGGGGTAGCGAAAGTGGTCTTCTCCCGGTCCTCCTCTGCCACAGACACCTGCCAGTAACCACTAGTAAGGTCAAGAGTAGAAATGTAATTTGCAGTCCTCAAGGCAGCCAAGGATTCTTCAATACGGGGAAGAGGGTATGCATCTTTATGAGTTATTTGGTTGATCTTCCGGTAATCCACACACATCCTCATTGTGCCGTCCTTCTTTTTCACTAGGACCAATGGAGGGGTCCAGGAGCTACAGCTATCACGGATGACCCCTGCCTCCTTCATGCTCCTCAACATGTCCTTGGCGCATTGGTAATGTGCAGGTGGAATGGGCCTATATCTCTCTTAGATGGGTGGATGCGCACCTGTGGGAATATGGTGTTGGACCCCCTTGATCCTCCCAAAGTCTAACGGGTGTTTACTAAAGACTTGCTTATACTCCTGCATTACCCTGTAAACCCCTTTGTGGTGTGTAGGTGTGGAGTCAGTGCCTACATGTAGTTCCTACACCACTCCTCTAGCTGCTCTGGTTGACTATCACTGGTCGACTGGGATGCAGTGATTGTGGAAGCTGTTGTCTGGATGGCATGGGTGTCTACTGTGAACAACTTAGCAATGGTGGCATAACGGGGTAGCTTAACCTCTTCCTCTCAGCAATTCATCATCCTCACGGGCACTCTCCCCTTCCGGACATCAATTACTCCCTTGGCTGCCAATACCGTGGGCCAGGGCTCTGACGGCAGACGCTCCACTACTGTTGGGTAATCCTGTCCACGGGTACCTACTGCTGCCCTGCACCAAATCATCATCTCACTCCGCAGAGGCACTACTAGAGGCGCTACATTCATCACTCATAAACCACCAATCTCTCCACCAGACAAGTTCACTTGTTGCCGCTGCAGGAGGGCCTGGATTTCACGTTGCAGCGCCCTCTGCCAGCCCACTCCTGCAGTTGCAGACAGCTGTTGCAGCAAATGTAATACTTCTCCCATACAATTCTCAATAACATTAGTCCCTAGGACCATTTTTGGGTTACGGTCGCTAGGGTCATTCTGCACCACAATTAGTCCTTGATGCTCTAGCTCCACTCGCCCCACCTTCAGAGTCACCTCTTTGAACCCCATTTGGGTAATGGGGAGTTCATTGGCCGCAATGATAGTAAGGCCGGAGTCTTGTGGGGTGAGTTCATCATCAGACCAGTAGCGCTTATAAAGTACATAGGGTATGGTTGTTACCTGCGAGCCAGTGTCCAGAAGTGCAAACGTCGGGATCCCGTCCACAGCAAGGGATCTCACAGAAGCATTAGATGACGCCGAGAATCGCGGCCGCCGCAATAACCTCAGAATCCGAGGCCTTCCTGAGGTGGTAGACTCCAGAGATCTCCCACGGGTTCTACAACGGGTGTTTAACAAAATTCTTGATGCTCCCCCTGCTAATGAGATAGAGCTGGATAGGGCTCACAGAGCTTTGGGGCCCAGATCATCTGACCCTAACCGTCCCCGGGACGTCATTTGCAGGATCCATCACTACGTGCAAAAAGAGGCCATCCAGCAAAAGCTCAGAGACGGCGCCTCAGCTCTCTTCCAAAAGGTCAAGCTCCAGATCCTGCCGGACCTATCTCGCCTCACCCTTCAGAGGAGACGAGCCCTAAGACCACTTCTGGATCTGCTTAGGGCACACAACCTCACTTACAGCTGGGGATTCCCGTTCCGCCTGCAGGTACGACATGATGGCCAAATGCATATTCTTCGTTCCCCTTGGGACTTTGATTCCTTCACAGTGGCCCTCCGTATCCCGCGGATTGAGATCATGGACTGGCCGGGCATCCCTCTGGAGCCCGAGGGAGGCCCGACGCGACATCGTTCCAGAGACCGCCGTCAATGAGATAGATGAACTTTCGTCAAAAGAATCCCTGCTTCTCGGTTCCGTATAAATCTGGTTGCTTTCCTGAGTTATTGGGGGGGGATTCTATCTCAGGGACTTTTCATTTTACAGTCTTGCCAACTGAGGTTGTGGCGTTCTACATTTGCCTGATTTTCACTGATGTCGATTAACTTTTTCTTTTAGGCTGTATGCTCTGCTGGTGTGTGGAGACTCTTATGCAGTATGAGCCCGGGGAGTCCACCTTGAGGTCCCCCTGTCCCATAAACTTGGGGACCCAGATTCGAAGCTTGACAAGATGTCTTTCTCCTGATTCTCCCTTTCTCTATGCTTTCTCTCTCAATTCTGCTTCTGGACCATGGCTAGTGGGCTTTCACTTCTGTATTGAACACCTTAATCTGGGGCAGCAAGGGGGGCCCCTCTCCCCTTGGTAGAAAGCCTAGCCCCCCACAGGGGTCCAACGTCTTTAGGACGTTTAACTTCTTTATCCCAGCTAGTGGACTGAGCCCATTAGTCCACATCTTTTTAGTGTTCTACTCTATCTCTACCTCCTCGACCCTCCTCTCATTTAACCTCTAATCCTTCCTTCTTTCCCTTTGTTTCCTGCTCTCTCTTCCTCCTTTCAATCCTAGCTCCCTCCCCTTCCTCTCTCATCCCTCTTTTCTCTCTCCCACCCTCCTTGCCTCCCCCGTCCCTAGACTAAATACCTCATATCGTGGAGTAATGGCGCAGATTAATGTTACCTCTTACAACACCAGGGGTCTCAACTCGCCTCAGAAGAGATCGCAAATTTTATTTGAAATGCACAAAAAACGGATCCACATACTTATGTTGCAGGAGACTCACTTCAAGGAAGGCCATCTCCCTGCACTGAAGGACAGGAACTACACCTCCTGGTTCCACAGCCCCAACCCGGCTTCCAGGTCTGGGGGGGTCTCTATTATCCTTCACAGGTCTTTGACCCACACGATTGTGGATTCCTTGGCCATCCTCGGAGGTAGGTTTCTTTTTTTGAAATTATGCATTGGCTCCACCGTATACACAATTGCCAACTGATATCTCCCCAACAGGGATCCCTCTCGGGCCTGCGCCTCTATTCTGTCCCGTCTGGCTGAATTTTCTGAGGGCGTGTTAGTAGCTGGTGGAGACTTTAACCTCACACTTGACCCAGACATAGACACCTCGTCAGGGCGTCATTTTATACCACGCAGAAAACTTAAGGCCCTTAAACGTGACATTCAAAATATGCAGTTGGTGGATATATGGCGTGCCCTATACCCCACCACAAAAGATTACTCCTACTACTCCCCAGCCCATTCATCATATAGCCGCCTCGACATGATCCTCCTGAGCCAACATGTCCTGACGTGGCAGGTTGGAGCGTCTATTGGGAACCTTTCTCTCTCCGATCACGCCCCGGTCTTTGCTCACTTCACTCCTCCAAATAGCTCACAGCGCCCATGGACTTGGCGCCTCAATGAAAATTTGCTTAATGATCAATTGTGCTGTAGTGAAATACGGAGCCACATATCTGAATTCTTGGAAAATCATGCCAGCGACCCGACTCCTCTTCCGACACAATGGGAGGCGCTAAAGTGTGTAGTTCGAGGTTTATTAATTAAACATGGCTCTAGATTCAAGAAGGAGAGGTCTTCCCTTTTCACAGAGCTCCTACAGCAGATTGCTTCTTTGGAAGCCGCACACAAGCACTCCCTTTCCGCCATGGTTTATGCGGACCTCACAAAGGCTAGGGAGGGGCTGAGGGACATTCTCGATCAAAGGTACAGGAGACAAAGGGCCAAGTTAAGTCGATATTTATATGAGCATTCAGACAAGTGTGGGACAGCCTTGGCTCGTTTTCTGCACCCCAGAAATGCTATTGGCCATGTTCCAAAAATCCAGACCAGTGGGGGGGGACCCGACCCAAGATCCCATCCAAATTGGAAACTTGTTCCGTTCGTTCTATGATGACCTCTATAATTTGAAGGGACAGTTTAGAGATATGCCGCCACAATCTTTCCAGCGTAAAGTTAACGAATATGTGCAGCAAATTGCACTCGCTCAGATCTCTGAAAGGGATGCGGTAGCCTTGGAAGAGGACTTCTCCACAGAAGAGATCCTTGCCATAATTAAAGCCTCCCCGAATGGTAAGAGTCCGCGTCCGGACGGATTTACCTCCAAATTTTATAAGATATTTGGTGACCAAATTGTCCCTTTCCTCACGAGGGTTTTTGGCTCTGTATCTGGAGACTCACCCTTTGTCGCCCAGTCCCTAGAAGCCCATATTAGTGTTCTACCCAAACCGGGGAAGGATCATTCATCTGTCTCTAGCTACAGACCTATCTCCCTCATCAATGCTGACATCAACATTTTTGCCAAGGCTCTCGCCAATAGACTGGCTCCACTTCTTCCCGATATTATTCACACTGATCAGGTTGGCTTTGTATTGGGTCGTGAGGCCAGGGACAATACCAACAAAACCCTTATTCGTATGGCGTGGGCTAAGGCCAGAGGTCTCCCTACGTGCCTTCTCTCCATTGATGCAGAGAAGGCCTTTGATAGAGTCAGCTGGGAGTTTGTGATGGCCTCTCTGCGGCAGGTGGGACTGGGAGACAAATTCATTGAAAGGGTCTCTTCCCTTTATAGGAATCCCTCTGCCAGGGTCAAAGTCAATGGGTTTCTCTCATTACCAATTGCAATACATAATGGTGCACGTCAGGGGTGCCCCCTTTCCTCCCTACTTTATGTCCTGGTTATGGAACACCTTGCCGTGACCATCAGAAACAATTCCAGTATCCACGGGATAGGGGTGGGGGGTGGGGAATGCAAGGCAGCTCTTTACACAGATGATCTATTTCTGTTCATTTCACAGCCTCGCCTTTCCTTCCCCTCACTTATTCAAGAGTTTGAAAAATTCAGTCACCTCAGCAACTTTAAGGTCAATTACTCCAAATCCGAGGCATTAAACATATCTCTCCCTGATGCTGAGGTGGATCATATCAAGAAAAATTTCCCCTTCAAGTGGCAGGACTCCGCCATTACTTACTTAGGGATAACAGTCCCCATGGATCTCTCAAAACTATATCAGCTTAACTACCTTCCCCTTCTCAACAGGACAAGAAAGGATCTTACCTCATACAATAGTAAAAGACTATCCTGGTTTGGACGAATAAATGTTATCAAAATGGACGTTTTGCCTCGCTTTTTGTACTTGTTCCAGACGGTCCCCTTGGTTCCTCCTGCAACCTTTTTCTCCAGCCTGCAGTCAGTTATCACGCACTTCGTGTGGGGAGGTAAGCGCCCGAGGATAAGCTTCACTACCCTTTGCAGACTTAAAAGCCAGGGGGGGGGGCTGGATTGCCCAACCTTAAACTCTATCAGAAAGCGGCTCTACTGATGCGATTACTAGATTGGCAATATCATGGGGCCACAAAGCAGTGGGTAAGCCTAGAAGAAATGGACCACGAGATCCCCTTGCGTTACCTCCCTTGGATTAGCTCGGGCTCCAGGGGCCAGCCTCTCTCTGAGGTTGATCTCTTGAGGGCGACATTGAGGACGTGGGATTTAGAAACCAAAAGGGGTCGTCTGTCCAGGGGGCGCGGTCCCCTCTCCCCTATCTTTTCAAACCCAGATTTTGCCCCGGCTGTTGGGCCCGATGTTTTCCTGTGCCGGAGGAGGAGCGGGGACGTGCGATTCTTTCACATACTTCAGGGATCCCCATTGCCCACATACGACTTGCTCTCTACCTCTGTCTTGGGAGGGGCCATACCCTGGTTTGAATACTTCCAGATCAGGTCTTTCTTGACCGGATCAGGCCGGGAGGCACTTTATGCTGCCCCCCCTCCTTGTTTGAAAAGCTCTTTCTTTTGGAAGAGGCTCCGGGACATACCCTGTCCCTTATCTATAACCTTTTGATCCAGAAGGGGGATGTGGATGAGCTCAAATTTGTGGGGGGATAGAGTAGAGACTTGGGCGTGACTATCCGGGTTGAGGAATGGAGGACTGCTTTTCTTTTCACTCACAAATTTTCTAGGGCTTGTTCGGTCCAGGAAAAGGGTTATAAAATTCTCACCCGCTGGTACCGCTGCCCTCATGCCCTACACGCAATCTTCCCTTCAGTGTCAGACAGATATTGGCGGTGTAATCACGAGAGGGGGGATATGTTGCATATATGGTGGAGCTGTAGCCTCATTAAGCCTTTTTGGAGTGGGGTCTTCTCGGCATACAATAACATTAGTGGGGAGGCCCTCTCTGGTTCTCCACAAATCGCTCTCTTATCTATCCTACCGGGGTCTGTAAATTCTCAGAAAATGGGACTATTGCGGTTTTGTCTAGCGGCTGCTCGAGCCGTGATCCCCAGACACTGGAGGTCCACCCGTGCCTCCGCCTTGGATGAGTGGCTTGAGGAGATGGCCTCCCTTTACAGAATGGAGAGTCTCACTGCTGAAATTCAGGATGCTAGTGAAAAATTTATTAAGATCTGGAGTCCCTGGGTCATTTTTTTGGATTCTCCAGACTTCAGGTCCCTCTTTGGGGCGAGTTGAGACTCTACCTGGATTTTCCCTGCTAGTTATTCCCGGCCTTTCTTGCCCTTCCCCCATGATCCTTTTCCCCGTCATCATTCACTTTGTCTACTTCCCTCTTTCTTTCTCTCTTTATTTCTTTTCCTTCGACTGACCATTATGTGCCTCTATGGTATGAATGGTAAATCTTTGCTGTTTATGGTATAGTTTATGGATTTTATACTTTTATAATGGTTCAAGACAGAATGATATAAATGTTCTTAAATGTTCTTTATTGTAACAAACTGTATATGGCTACAACCATGCAAAGCCTTTCATGTTTCATTGCATTCTTGTTTTGTTTTTTTTTTTGTCTCTATTTGGGGGTTTGCCTTGGTCTGCAGCCCTGCTTATTGTAACCAACCTTAATTTTTCAATAAAAAAGAGATAAACATAAAATTATTATTATTAGTAGTAGTATTATTATTATCTCTGTATATGAATAATAATATTTAAAATTTAATAAGAAAAAGTATAGCTTATTTTAAGTTTTCATTTTTTATCATAAAAATTATAATAATTTTATTATTTTATTTCCCTCAGAATTTCTCAGTAAAAGCAAATTGATGAAGTATTAAATTTTATTTATAAATTTATTTTTATCCTCAAACAGGTAATATATATGTTATAATGTGTAAGGCAAATCGCGAAAGCATGCTAAATAATTATTATTATTTTCTCAGGTAGCAATCGTCAGGAGGAAGATCAGTTGTTTTAACATCTTTCTTTTAGGAATATGAATACATATATCTTCCTTAGTGCTATTTTGGGAATGTAACTAATATGTGTAATCTGAGTTTTGGAGTGGAATGCTTACACTTGCTTGCCTTTTTGGAATGTTTTTTGTCTTTAATCAAAAGCATGGGACTTTGAATTACTGAGCTAATAATAAATGACTGTCCTGTTAGAGGTCAAACGTACGGTATGTAATTATCAAAGGTACCTGGTACTCATGAGTATATGTAATATTTAATTTGTATATTTCAAGAAGTACTTCAAATTAGTTGTCATATCTTTGAAATGCGCATAGAAAAATTGGAAAATCAAAAAGGGATATGTGTTTGTCAACGGTTTTCTATGTGGATGTATATGTTAAAGAACCGTTACAGTCTTGTGTACATATATGTGTGTATGAATGATTGACTGTCTGAGCAGCTGCTGATGATCATTACTTGTCCAAAGAGTTTGAAGTTTAAAAGAAAAACAAACTACTTCTTAATTTCAAAGTTTATATGTTTAGTTATAGTTTATTTATAGTTAGAATAAATAAGTTATAGTACATAAGTATTAATAATGAAGGAATTTATACAGAATATATTTTATTCATAGACATATTTCTTTAGTATAGATGTGTCACGATCCATATCAAAGGTTAATTCTGAAGAATGACATTCTAGTGTTACTTATTTTACTGATACACAGATTGGTAATCATTTTCTTTTCAAATATGGTCTTGAAGATATACAACATAAATGTTAATTTAATTTAATCGTGATATATTAATTTTTTCATAACATCGTATTTCATGATATTAAAAGAGAAAGGTTTGGTCTAAATTATATATGTATATTTGATTAAAATACATGTCTATACAATATTTTAATAATTAATATTTCAACTACAAAGGAAAAATTGAAGTATGTATAATCACAATGCTTTTACATACTAAAGAAGAGTATTGTCAGCAAGGTTATATGACTTAATTATTTCTATAGGTTAATGATATGACAGGCATGGAAATCATATAAGATATTGGTAATATTAAGGTTATGTGTTATTAAGGACATAAGTGTCATATACATAGAAGGCCTTATTTTTATTCCAACTTTTATCCTTTATTTTTTTTTCCGATTTTCATTTTTCCTTTTTATTCTTATTTTTTTATTTTGATTATTTTTATTTAATATTTAAATTTTTAATCAAAATTTTAATTCTACAATTTTTATTTTTCCTTCTATATTTTAATATCTCAATTGAGAAAACACTTCAATATTTAGTTAAGTAATATCTAATATAAGAATATTACTTTATTAAATATGAATCATATTAAAAGGGAAAGTTCCAATTTGGAAGAAAAGAACACTTCATTCATCAATATATTCAATTATTTACTTCCTAGTAATACATTATTCTTACATTAGTATGTTAACGCAATAAGGATGAAATATTGGTTATAGTTACACATTTTCTTATATAGTAGGTTATTTAATAAATAATAGACAAATCAAATAAATTAAATTAGAGTAATAAAGATGGAAAATCGAGGTACATCTAGGTTTACCTTCCTATATTTAAATATATTATATTTTTTAATCAATAATAAGCATTTATAATGAGTAATATTGTGTTTTGATGGAATCATCCAGTCTTTTCTAAAAAGTTATTTGCTTTGGTTTAGAATTTTACAAATGATCTAACTAAATAAGCCACATTGTTGCCTTTCATATTTATAATATGGTACATGTTATATGTACATATTATATTATTTCATATTTAGGATTACAGTTTGGTTATATTCAAACACATTGCCACCTATGGGTTGGAAAGGTAATTACACCAATGACAAAAAAAGGTTATTACATGAAAATACTATCGTTTATACCATTATGCAGTATTATTTCATCATTTTAAGTATCAAGTATATTAATACTTTTATGATAATAATAATAATAATGACATGGTATTATAATATTAGAGTTATGATAGGCTGTGACATTTATTAGTGGTAGTATCATTGCCATATTTGGTATCTAGATTAGGGAATGAAGTCTTCAATCAAGATTACAGCAAGATAAAAGACTTTTATTAATTTTTAAAGTTAAAAGGGATTCCACAAAATGTTGCAAAAGCTGATACTCAAAGGTCCAAAAGGTAACGTCTCAAATAAGACTGTGTTAAATACAATACACTTACCGCTTCTGGACCTCAGCAAGATGGTGATCTTATGGTGCTAGGATGCAACCCTGACACATGTTCTGTGCATTAAGACCTCACCACACTTACCAAGGAGAGTAAAAGAGTGTTAAAGTTAACCCCTGTCATGCTGACCAAGAACGTCTCAACACCTGTTCCAAGAATGACAACAGGCAGCACAGAGGATAAGGGTGACTAATGTAAATTACACTGCACATATATCAGAGGCCTATGCTATTTTTCTACACTTATGAACTGTGGTTTATCAACATTAAATTATGGACTTTGATTAAATATATGGACTTTGCAATAAAGAATAAAGTTTATTGATCTAACAATGATAAATGCAATATTGGACAGTATCAAATCGATAACCAATCATTTTTTATCAAAAGATTTATTTCAAAAGACGTGTTTATGCCAGATTACATTGGAGATAAGAAGACATCATCCCAGAGGACATCAGATGGTGACCGGATCTGTTTTGCATCTTTTTTAGTTTTAGGAAAGTATAATTATGTATTTTATATGATTATCAGTCATGGCCTACCATAATATGAATCCACATTATTATATTGTTGAACATACACCATGAATAATGCAAATTGATTATTATTCATCATTATTATAGACATTAATCCACTATCACCAAAAAAGGAAAGATCTGTTATTTTAATGATGTATTAATTTATTTTGGGGGTTTAATTAATAATTTGCCCGCTTCAAGGGGGAATTGTAAAAACATTAAAATTAATACATCTAGATATCAAACACTTTATAATGGAACATATTATATATGATGACAGTCATGTCTATATTGAAGGGCATAGCTTATTGATAACAGTATTTATAAGGAATTAATATTTTGAGTCTGTATTGACTATAGATAGTTGCTGACATAGTCATATATATAAATATATAGCTTTGGAAGCTGCTAGTGAGTGACCTCATGCGTTCAGCAAAATCACCCTATATGGTTTGGACAGCTGCATATATCCTGTATATTTCCTGCCAGCATTGAGAAACATATGATGGTGTCTCCGCAGGCCTTCTTGCTTTGAATATTTCCCAGGGGGCATTGCTCTAGAATCACTGCGTTGAGAAACACGTGATGGTGTCTCCGCAGTGGTGGATGTTGATCTCCCTAAGGTCAACCATCCTTGCTCACATAGCTGCATATATAATGACAAATGGTGGGGGGCAAGGGGGCTCTCACTCTTGCTCCGGGAGTCGATCTACACATGTCGAAGCTGATCCATCCATCCAGCCCATTCACCCAAGACAAAGTAACATATGCCTGTCAGGTCTACAGTATCTAAGGCTTGCCTAACCATTCAGGAATCAAGGAAAGATGGATGAAGATTTCTATTGATTCAGTATGAACTATTATCGAACTCTTTATGTAAGCTAACAAAGAATACTATTTCTTTGTTTTTCTTTTCTGTAATTGAATTTGGCAACCATTTTATTAGATATAAATACATCTATTTATTTTTCTACTTTTTTTGAAGTTTTGTCTTTCATGCGCTTATCACGTATTTGAAGAAAAATATATTTAAGGGATATATTTTTAACAGACTGTGGTATTTCAGGTTTGAATATCTGATTGGAATCATAGTGGCTGTGTATTAGTGTGTCTTTTAAATTTTGTAATCTTCTAGCAACTACAGAAGGTCTTGATGGTAAAATCTTTTTTAGTGTAACATCCGACAATAAAATGTTCCAATGTTTCTCTAGGTTTCTGAAAGGTTGTAATAAATCGTTCCTGGTTGTCATTATTCACACATTTTTTATGCTGACTGCTGTACGACAAATAATCTCTAAAAACCGAGATTGCTGTTTGATAGCCCTTCCGAATCTGTGTCCTGCTACATCCTCTATCTGCAAATCTATGTGCAAGGTCCTGTGATTGTCATTCACAAAAACAGGACTAGAAGTAATTCCACATATCAAATATAGAAATATTTTATTTTTAGAAAAATTAATACAGTAAGTCAGGGGTGGGGAACCCCCGGCCCGCGGGCCGTATACGGCCCGTGACGACTTTTTATGCGGCCCCCGGGCACTTTTCCCGGCTGCCGGCACTTTAAATCCCACTGCCTGATGCCCTGTGGGTAGATGCTAGAATGTACGGGCTCTATACAGATCCTGACATCCAGGGCCTGACTGCAGCCCATACATTCTAGGCTTATGGAAGAAGGCAGAGAAGAAAAGGATGAGCCGGCACTGATTCTTCTTTAAGATAAAATCTCTGTAATCTTTATTAGAAATATTAAAAGCATCGTGAAGGCCGAGGTATAAATCAATACATGGAAACCGGACACATCCACTATCTCTGCTCTGACATGACGCAAGGTAATACTGATTAACTACTTATGCCCCCTTGCCATTGGGACTTTTATGGGATTCTACAGATCTCCTACATAAACTGTTTACTTTACACTGTCCCTATTTGACTTTTCACGGGCCATTTTATACTCTGTACAATCCTCCATTATATTGCTGCCTGTCAGCAGGTTTTTGCCATCTGGTGGTGTGTCCTGGTACTGCTGTGGGTTGTTTTCTGGCAGGCTGTTTCCATCTAGCCTGCCACCACTGTATGTCCTGTATCACCTTTACATTTACATTTAATAAAATTTGTATTTCACTCTGATTATCCGTGGTCCTCTCTTTTTGTATCCCCACCTCTATTTATTGGTAACTTGGGGCTACATAATTTTAGGTTCTATATTTCTTGTGGACCCCTTCCGGTCATAGGAAAGTTTGTTTAGGTTATAACGTTACTAAAATAGACTGACCCGCTGGATGGGTGGAAGGGAGGGGCGGGATGTCATGATTGCATGAAAAAACAGGTGAACATCGCCATGCATATGGACAAAAGGAACACCATACTGGGTCAATATAATCCTTAGTAAATAGTGCGTGATAAACCATAAAACATTCATTCATATGTTAATAATCATTTCAATAGAGGAGCTGACCTGAAATTGCAATAGGGCTGCAAATACAAGCCCCTATATATTCATAAGAATAGAAACGAAAAATTTCATGATACAGATAGAGCTAAAAATGAAATTAGATTATGTGGGTTAGTTACCAAAGGACCCAACCCTAGGTTGATAAGTAAATTATATGGAGATCACAAGGTAAATAAAATGTAAATTTATAAGGTTCTCAACAATATTTGCAAAGTATATCAAAAAGCAGCTCCTCCAGTGAAAAAAAGGGGGGGGAAGAGGACATGTTCAATATAAATAAGCAAGCTCCAATATGTGCATATCGTCTGACGATAAAAAGACCATAAAAAAAAAATATATATACATCAGGATGAAGCATGTGTGGAGCTTGACTGAAGGAATGCTCATTACAATATGTCCGAATTATGGCATCCGTGCAGGAATGGATGAATTTCATCAAAGAATGACTAGAACAAACACATAAGCATAAAAGCACCTCATTGAATGTCAGAAAACGGATCAGAAATTATTCTATATCTATCGATCTAAAAAATAAATCGCAAATCGGAGCGATAGTTAAAGCCACCTGGGTATCTTGTATTTAGCTTCAAAATCCATTTTGCCTCTGCCAAAAGCAGGGCTTGGAACCAGTCCCCCCCACGAGGGGGTCTGGGAACAGACTCTATACCCGTGATCACTAAGGAAGAAAAATCCGCTGAATGACATTCAATGTAGTGCCTGGTCAGAACAGATAAGGAGCGTTTCTTCACCAATGCAACATAGCTTAAGGAGGTCCTGTCATGAGCTGCTGAAGGTATGCGGACGTGCTCAGAGATCCTGGTTCTAAGTGCTCTAGAGGTGCAGCCGACATAGCCCTTGCGGCATAGTGTGCCTGTTGCCACATAGACCACATGTGCAGAAGCACAATTAATAAATGATCGAATTACAAAGCTTTCCCCATTATTCCCTAATAGGGATTTGGTATTGTGCATGAACCTGCAAAGGCCACATCGGCCGGACCCACATTTATAAGACCCAGAGACACTGAGCCAGGTTCTGTTACATTTCTTAGATGTGAACATGCTGGGTGCCATAAGGTTCCCAATGATACGAGCTCTCTTGGCTACTATATTGACCCCCGGCTGAAGAACTGAATTTAGTATGGGGTCCTGACGTAAAAGGGGGATAAAACGCTGGATGGTCTGTTTAATTTGAAAAAATCAGTGCTAAATAGTGTTGAAAAAGTCACACGATTTCTAGATACTGAGGAAACAGGGCGATTGTTACGGTTGCTGTGGCACTGGAGTCTATGTCCAGATTTCTTGCTACTGCACATGTGCGAGCACTGGAGACTATGTCCAGATTTCTTGCTACTGCACATGTGCAAGCGCTGGAGACTAAGTCCTATCTTGGAGCCATTGCACATGTGCAGGTGACATCATCGCTGACACGAGGTCACATGTCTCTGACACCTTCTATGCCGATTGGCCGCTGGTCATGTGCTTGTGACACGTGGTCACATGTCTCTGACACCTTCTATGTCGATTGGTCGCTGGTCATGTGCTTGTGACGCTTTGCTCAGTTATAGGCCAGCGTGACGTCATTCCTGTCGTTCTGGCAGCGGATTGGCTCTGGTGTCCTCCATCTTGGATGAGGCACAGAGTCTATATAAGACCCTGACGCACGCCGCATGGCGCTCAGTCCTCTTGGTTCAAGCATGAGAGTAGACGCTCTGTGCACGTTCCTCTAGGCATCTCTCTGTCTATGCTAGGTGAGCGCTACCGGCAGGGTAGCGTTCTTATACCTTACAGCTTCGGCTGCAGTCCGTATCCTTACCTCTTAGGGGAGCGGACATAGGCAGGTGCCTGAGGCACATGGTCTGGCTGGGCCTTGTGATTCTACTCGTAGGTGGACGTTGCCGCTAGGGTAACGTTCCTTTTACTGCGTCTGGCAGTTGTTCGTATCCTCGCACACTAGGGGAGCGAACAGAGGTAGGAGCTTTGTGCGGCTTATGCTGCTGTCCGTCTCTTTTGCACCACTAGAAGAGCGGACCTAGGCAGGTGCCATATCTAGTGGTTCGTGTCCTCGCACACTAGTGGAGCGAACGCAGGTAGGAGCTTTGTGCGGCTTACGCTGCTGTCCGTCTCTTTTGCACCACTAGAAGAGCGGACCTAGGCAGGTGCCATATCTAGTGGTTCGTGTCCTCGCACACTAGTGGAGCGAACGCAGGTAGGAGCTTTGTGCGGCTTACGCTGCTGTCCGTCTCCTGGCACCACTAGAGGAACGGACCTAGGTAGGTGCCATTTCACACTCACTGCTTTTGTCTCTGTGATCATTAACAGAGACCATTCCACACACCCTCCAAGTAAGGGAGGAATTGCCTTATTTACTAATTATATTCCTCTGTGAGTTTAACAGAGGTATTGCACTCTGCCATAGTCTGCAGCAGAGTCTTTGCACGGTGGACCCTGACTGTCTGATATTCCTTTAGGTTTTATTATCAGACAGCCCCCCGTAACATTAGGACTGAGCCAAGGGTCTGGCAGTTATGGCAGAATATCAGCAGTTACACCGTTACATACAAGTACTTTAGTCGCGGCTCAAGAGTATAGAGGATAAACCTCAGACCATGGTGACATCTGCACATGATCCTCGACTTGCTCTGCCAAACAGATATTCTGGCGATGCCAGATCATGTTGTGGTTTCATTAGTCAGTGTCAGATACACCTAGAGGTCAACTCTTCTCGCTTCTCTACGGAGAGGTCCAGAGTAGGCTTTATCATCTCCTTACTTCAGGGCAAAGTCTTAGAATGGGCGACTCCCCTATGGGAGCGCTCTGATGTGGTTACTCTGAGACATCAAGACTTTCTTGATGCTCTTAAGGCGGTATTCATGGGTCCGCAGGTTACCCATGATGCGGCTCTGAGACTGTTAGATCTGTCTCAGGGTTCGTTATCCACTAGTTCTTATGCCATTGCTTTTAGAACTCTGGTGGGAGAACTAGATTGGCCAGAGAAGGTGTTGATTCCTATCTTCTGGAGAGGGTTGGCAGGCTATGTCAAGGATGCTCTTGCTACTCGTGAGGTCCCTGCTTCTCTGGAGGACTTGATCACAGTAGCAACGAGGATCGACGTACGCCATAGGGAACGTAGACTCGAGGTCTCTTCCTCACGCCCTAAGCTTCGGGCTATACCAGTTGTTGAGGGTCCACTACCATCTTCCTCAGCATCTGAAACATCTCCCACTCCTATGGAGTTAGGTCATACGTCCTCCAGACTACGCAAGTCTGGTCCTCCTATATGTTACGTATGTCGTCAGGCTGGGCACTATGCCAACAAGTGTCCTAGCCGTCAGGGAAACTCCCAGGCCTAGTAACCATTAGAGGGGGGTTACTAGAGATGTCTTCTGCACCCTCTAAGTGTAGTATCCCAGGTCAGCTCTCATTCTCTGAGAATACATGGCCTATTATGGCTTTTGTGGATTCCGGAGCTGACAGGACTTTTGTGTCCTCAGGATTTGTAAAGAGGCACAATATTCCCTCTATCACGTTAGAGGCGCCTATTCCTGTCCGTGTTGTTAATGGGACTATGTTGTCTGACTCCATTACATTGAGGACAATTCCCTTGCGCCTTTCCCTGTCTCAGGGTCACATAGAGGAGATTTCATTTCTTGTTTTGCCTGAGGGTATAGACGACGTCCTTCTGGGTCTCCCATGGCTTCGGACTCATGCTCCTCTAATTGACTGGGAGTCCAACAGCATTATTAGTTGGGGTTCGAAATGTCAGTCCTGATGTCTTCCCTTACCACCTAAGGTCGTGGCAGTTGCATCAACTGATCTCTCTCCCATACCTACACCCTATTTGGATTTCGCTGACGTGTTCTCCAAACAGGGTGCTGAGGTTCTTCCACCCAATAGGCCGTATGACTGTGCCATAGACCTTATCCCAGGTTCGATTCCACCTAAGGGCAGGGTTTACCCCCTGTCAATACCTGAGTCTGAGGCCATGTCGACCTATATAAGAGAGAGTTTAGAGAAGGGGTTCATTCGGAAGTCTGTCTCTCCCGCGGGAGCTGGGTTTTTCTTTGTTCGGAAGAAAGAGGGTGATTTGCGTCCCTGCATAGATTACAGGGGTCTCAACGCAATCACGATAAAGAACAAATACCCGTTTCCTTTAATTTCGGAGCTCTTTGACAGACTGAGGGGAGCTCAGGTTTTTACGAAGTTGGATCTGCGGGGTGCGTATAACTTGGTACGAATTCGAGAGGGTGACGAATGGAAGACCGCTTTTAACACCCGAGACGGTCACTATGAATACCTCGTCATGCCATTTGGTTTATGTAATGCACCCGCAGTATTTCAGGACTTCGTAAATGATGTGTTCAGGGATTTACTGTTATCCTCCGTCGTGGTGTATCTGGACGACATCCTGATTTTTTCTCCTGATCTGGAGACTCATCGTCAGGATGTCGTTCGTGTCCTTTCCCGTTTAAGGGAGCACTCTTTGTTTGCTAAACTCGAAAAATGTGTATTCGAGCAGTCATCCTTGCCTTTTTTGGGCTACATTATCTCACAAGAGGGTCTGGCTATGGATCCTGCGAAGCTCTCTGCTGTCCTGGAATGGTCCGAACCTCATTCCTTAAAGGCGGTGCAACGCTTCTTAGGATTCATAAATTATTACAGGCAGTTCATACCCCATTTCTCTACTTTGGTGGCCCCTTTGGTGGCCTTGACTAAGAAAGGTGCTAATCCAAAAGTCTGGTCTACTGAGACATCCGAGGCTTTTGAGGCAGTAAAAAGACACTTTTCAACTGCTCCCGTTCTTCAAAGACCCGATGAGAATAAGCCCTTCCTCTTGGAGGTTGATGCCTCTTCAGTGGGTGCTGGTGCGGTCTTGTATCAAAAGAACGGTGCAGGTAGAAAAAGGCCGTGTTTCTTCTTTGCTAAAACCTTTTCACCGGCAGAGAGAAACTATACCATTGGGGATAGGGAACTGCTCGCCCTGAGATTAGCCTTGGAGGAGTGGCGTGACTTGCTGGAAGGAGCGAAACATCCTTTCCAGGTCTATACAGACCATAAGAATCTGACGTACTTACAAACCGCTCAGCGTCTGAATCCTCGCCAAGCCCGCTGGTCCTTGTTTTTCTCCCGCTTTCACTTCTCCATCAACTATCTGTCTGGGAGTAAGAATAACAAGGGAGACGCCCTGTCTCGCTCTATGGTTTCTACCCAGGAAGAGATTGACGAACCTCGTCTTATCCTTCCCTCCAGCGTTTTTCATACGCTCTCCCCTGTGACGTTAGACCAAATCCCACTGGGCAAGACCTTTGTTCCGCCGGATCGACAGAATGATATACTGTCGTGGGCCCATACCTCAAAGGTGGGTGGGCATTTTGGTATTAGACGGACACGAGAGTTACTCGAGAGGTGGTATTGGTGGCCACACTTAGCCAGCCACGTCAAGATATATGTCGGTTCCTGCTACTCGTGTGCTCGCAACCGTCCGTTATGGCAGAGACCGGCTGGGCTCTTGCATCCTTTACCAGTGCCAGATAGACCATGGGAGGTGGTAGGCATGGACTTTGTGGGTGATCTTCCGTGTTCACAGGGACATAGATTTGTGTGGGTCATTACGAACCATTTCTCCCGGATGGTTCATCTCGTACCGTTATCGAGAATCCCATCTTCTAGGGTACTAGCCAAACTATTCCTCAAGCATGTCTTTAGGCTTCACGGGATGCCAGATCATATCATTTGTGATAGAGGCCCGCAATTTGCTTCCCGTTTCTGGCGAGATCTTTGTAGCCTTCTGCAAATTGAGTTGAATCTCTCTTCGGCATACCATCCGGAGACCAATGGTTTGGTTGAGCGTACCAATCAATCCATGATTATATACCTTCGACACTTTGTTGCTGAGAACCACGATAACTGGTCCTCCCTCCTACCCTGGGCAGAATTTGCCCTTAACAATTCGCTGGCTGAGGCCACTGGGCAGACACCGTTCGTACTCAATAATGGGCAACACCCTAGGGTACCGGTACCGTTTCCCGCTGCTGCACCTCCTCCTCTTGTGGCCGACTGGGCAACTAATGCCAGAGAGGTTTGGGATCGGACTCAATAGTCGATCGACGCAGCTAAGGACCGTATGAAGACGGTGTCCGATCGGTTTCGTCGCCCGGCTCCTGTCTTTTCTCCAGGGGACTTTGTGTGGCTCTCTGCAAAACACGTGAAACTTAGAGTGAGCTCTGTCAAATTTGCTCCTCGCTTCCTGGGTCCTTATGAGGTTCTTCGACAGGTAAATCCTGTAGTCTACCAATTGAAGTTACCCGTCCATCTTAGGATCCATGACAAATTCCATGTTTCATTGCTAAAGCCGGCAATTTTACCTCACGCTCGTGAAGTGCACTCTCCTGCCTCTGATTCCTCTCGCTCTAGCTATGAGGTACAAGCCATAGTTGGCTCTAAGATGTTTAGAGGGCGCAGGTTCTTCTTGATAGATTGGGAGGGCTACGGCCCGGAACATCGCTCTTGGGAGCCTGAGGAGCCTGTCCATGCTCCCGACTTAGTTGCCGATTACCTGCGTCGCCGGGAGGGGGGCCCTTGAGGGGGAGGTACTGTTACGGTTGCTGTGGCACTGGAGTCTATGTCCAGATTTCTTGCTACTGCACATGTGCGAGCACTGGAGACTATGTCCAGATTTCTTGCTACTGCACATGTGCAAGCGCTGGAGACTAAGTCCTATCTTGGAGCCATTGCACATGTGCGGGTGACATCATCGCTGACATGAGGTCACATGTCTCTGACACCTTCTATGCCGATTGGCCGCTGGTCATGTGCTTGTGACACGTGGTTACATGTCTCTGACACCTTCTATGCCGATTGGTCGCTGGTCATGTGCTTGTGACGCTTTGCTCGGTGATAGGCCAGCGTGACGTCATTCCTGTCGATCTGGCAGCGGATTGGCTCTGGTGTCCTCCATCTTGGATGAGGCACAGAGTCTATATAAGACCCTGACGCACGCCGCATGGCGCTCAGTCCTCTTGGTTCATGCATGAGAGTAGACGCTCTGTGCACGTTCCTCTAGGCATCTCTCTGTCTATGCTAGGTGAGCGCTACCGGCAGGGTAGCGTTCTTATACCTTACAGCTTCGGCTGCAGTCCGTATCCTTACCTCTTAGGGTAGCGGACATAGGCAGGTGCCTGAGGCACATGGTCTGGCTGGGCCTTGTGATTCTACTCGTAGGTGGACGTTGCCGCTAGGGTAACATTCCTTTTACTGCGTCTGGCAGTTGTTCGTATCCTCGCACACTAGGGGAGCGAACAGAGGTAGGAGCTTTGTGCGGCTTATGCTGCTGTCCGTCTCTTTTGCACCACTAGAAGAGCGGACCTAGGCAGGTGCCATATCTAGTGGTTTGTGTCCTCGCACACTAGTGGAGCGAACGCAGGTAGGAGCTTTGTGCGGCTTACGCTGCTGTCCGTCTCTTTTGCACCACTAGAAGAGCGGACCTAGGCAGGTGCCATATCTAGTGGTTCGTGTCCTCGCACACTAGTGGAGCGAACGCAGGTAGGAGCTTTGTGCGGCTTACGCTGCTGTCCGTCTCCTTGCACCACTAGAGGAACGGACCTAGGTAGGTGCCATTTCACACTCACTGCTTTTGTCTCTGTGATCATTAACAGAGACCATTCCACACACCCTCCAAGTAAGGGAGGAATTGCCTTATTTACTAATTATATTCCTCTGTGAGTTTAACAGAGGTATTGCACTCTGCCATAGTCTGCAGCAGAGTCTTTGCACGGTGGACCCTGACTATCTGATATTCCTTTAGGTTTTATTAGCAGACAGCCCCCCGTAACAGCGATCTTCCAACCGATTGGTTCTGGTCCTATTCGCAACAATAGAAGAGGCCCTGTTCAAAGTCCGATCAGGATACCCCGTCCTACTGAGTCTCTCTCTAATGCGGACAGCTTCACAACGATAGGAAGCTTCAGATGAGCATAAACGCTTAGCTCGTAAGAGCTCACCCACAGGTAAATTCTGTAAGGTGTGGGGCATGTGACAGCTACTCGCATGGAGAGAGGTATTGCCACAAATGGGCTTCCTATACAGAACAGAATGAATGGAACCAGTCAAGGGGTCGCCAGATAGCAGGATGTCCAGGAAGGGAGCTGAGTCCACATATAGGTTCATGGTAAATCTCAAATTGAGAGGGTTGTTGTTAAAATGTGCATTGGCGGCTTCCATGGCCTCCTGGGGGGTACCAAAATCTCCTGTATTACATATCAAAACTTGATCATCAATATATCTTGCATACCAAATAATGGTATGCAACAATGGATTATCACTTGTATAGATATATTGCTCTTCCCAGTAGGCCATGTAAATATTAGCCAATGCACATGAAAAACTTGCCCCCATAGGACAACCGGCTATCTGGAGATAAAATGTACCAATAAACTGGAAAAAATTGTGGGTCAACAGAAAACCTGTTGTCATGAGAATGAATTCTTTGAGGACATCGTCAAATGAGCTGTATTTATTTAGATGAAAATCCAGAGCCTGTAAGGCTTCCCTATGCGGTATGCTAGGATATAATGAGACCACGTCGCTCATTATCCAAAAAGAACCACTCGTCCAGGACATCTTCTCCAAATCCTGTAAGAGACTCTTTGTGTCTCTAATATGACCAATAGTACGTTTCATGAGCGGCTGGATATAATGATCTAGCCAGTCACTCAGATTGCTGGTTAGAGACCCAGTGCTGGCTACTATGGGTCTCAATGGGGGAGGGAAAGTGCCCTTATGGACCTTGGGAAGGCCTTGAAAAATGGGACACACCGGAGAGTCAACAAAAAGATATTCGTGGACCTTTTCGTGGAATTTTGCCCCTAATAATAGGGCTGATCTTTTCCAGACTCTTAGAGATGTTAATAGGTTTGTCAGGAATCTCACAATAAAAAGACATTTTTCCAATACTGATGCGGACAATACTGATAGGCCCAACTCACCTGATCCTCCGACCAACAATTCTACTCATGTCCCCCTATTTTGGAATTTGAGGGAACAGATTGCGGTTACGCACTTACAAGAACTAAGTGACACCTGTACGGGTATATCTGAACCTTCTCCTTTTGTCAATAAGAACCCGAGTTTTTATCCTATTGCCTCCAGGGTTCCTGTTATGGACACGTTCCAGGACCTTATAGAATCGGAGGTCAGAAATATACTCTTGATGAAACCCCGGATTCAGGACAATTTGTCATCCTCTGAAAGAAGAGCACTTAAAGATCTGAAGGACAATAGTCACATTGTGGTCCGGGGGGCGGACAAGGGGGGCTCAGTAGTAGTGCTGGACAGCAAACTGTATGAAAGAGAGATTAATACCATATTGAGTGATAAATCCACTTACAGGCAATTGCCTTGCGATCCCACATCTGATTTTTCCTCCAAGTTACGGGTCCTCTTCTCACAAGGTTTTCAATGGGGAGTTCTTAATGAAAAGGTCCACGAATATCTTTTTGTCGACTCTCTGGTGTGTCTCATTTTTCAAGGCCTTCCCAAGGTCCATAAGGGCACTTTCCCTCCCCCATTGAGACCCATAGTAGCCAGCACTGGGTCTCTAACCAGCAATCTGAGTGACTGGCTAGATCATTATATCCAGCCGCTCATGAAACGTACTATTGGTCATATTAGAGACACAAAGAGTCTCTTACAGGATTTGGAGAAGATGTCCTGGACGAGTGGTTCTTTTTGGATAATAAGCGACGTGGTCTCATTATATCCTAGCATACCGTATATGGAAGCCTTACAGGCTCTGGATTTTCATCTAAATAAATACAGCTCATTTGACGATGTCCTCAAAGAATTCATTCTCATGACAACAGGTTTTCTGTTGACCCACAATTTTTTCCAGTTTAACTTAACATTTTATCTCCAGATAGCCGGTTGTCCTATGGGGGCAAGTTTTTCATGTGCATTGGCTAATATTTACATGGCCTACTGGGAAGAGAAATATATCTATACAAGTGATAATCCATTGTTGCATACCATTATTTGGTATGCAAGATATATTGATGATCAAGTTTTGATATGTAATACAGGAGATTTTGGTACCCCCCAGGAGGCCATGGAAGCCGTCAATGCACATTTTAACAACAACCCTCTCAATTTGAGATTTACCATGAACCTATATATGGACTCAGCTCCCTTCCTGGACATCCTGCTATCTGGCGACCCCTTGACTGGTTCCATTCATTCTGTTCTGTATAGGAAGCCTATTTGTGGCAATACCTCTCTCCATGCGAGTAGCTGTCACATGCCCCACACCTTACAGAATTTACCTGTGGGTGAGCTCTTACGAGCGAAGCGTTTATGCTCATCTGAAGCTTCCTATCGTTGTGAAGCTGTCCGCATTAGAGAGAGACTCAGTGGGAGGGGGTATCCTGATCGGACTTTGAACAGGGCCTCTTCTATTGTTGAGAATAGGACCAGAACCAATCGGTTGGAAGATCGCCCTGTTTCCTCAGTATCTAGAAATCGTGTGACTTTTTCAACACCATTTAGCACTGATTTTTTTCAAATTAAACAGACCATCCAGCGTTTTATCCCCCTTTTACGTCAGGACCTCATACTAAATTCAGTTCTTCAGCCGGGGGTCAATATAGTAGCCAAGAGAGCTCGTACCATTGGGAACCTTGTGGCACCCAGCATGTTCACATCTAAGAAATGTAACAGAACCTGGCTCAGTGTCTCTGGGTCTTATAAATGTGGGTCCGGCCGATGTGGCCTTTGCAGGTTCATGCACAATACCAAATCCCTATTAGGGAATAATGGAGAAAGCTTTGTAATTCGATCGTTTATTAATTGTGCTTCTGCACATGTGGTCTATGTGGCAACGTGCACACTATGCCGCAAGGGCTATGTCGGCTGCACCTCTAGAGCACTTAGAACCAGGATCTCTGAGCACGTCCGCATACCTTCAGCAGCTCATGACAGGACCTCCTTAAGCTATGTTGCATTGGTGAAGAAACGCTCCTTATCTGTTCTGACCAGGCACTACATTGAATGTCATTCAGCGGATTTTTCTTCCTTAGTGATCACGGGTATAGAGTCTGTTCCCAGACCCCCTCGTGGGGGGGACTGGTTCCAAGCCCTGCTTTTGGCAGAGGCAAAATGGATTTTGAAGCTAAATACAAGATACCCAGGTGGCTTTAACTATCGCTCCGATTTGCGATTTATTTTTTAGATCGATAGATATAGAATAATTTCTGATCCGTTTTCTGACATTCAATGATGTGCTTTTATGCTTATGTGTTTGTTCTAGTCATTCTTTGATGAAATTCATCCATTCCTGCACGGATACCATAATTCGGACATATTGTAATGAGCATTCCTTCAGTCAAGCTCCACACATGTTTCATCCTGATGTATATATATATTTTTTGATGGTCTTTTTATTGTCAGACGATATGCACATATTGGAGCTTGCTTATTTATATTGAACATGTCCCCCCCCCCCCCCCCCTGTTTTTCACTGGAGGAGCTGCTTTTTGATATACTTTGCAAATATTGTTGAGAACCTTATAAATTTATATTTTATTTAACTTGTGATCTCCATATAATTTACTTATCAACCTAGGGTTGGGTCCTTTGGTAACTAACCCACATAATCTAATTTCATTTTTAGCTCTATCTGTATCATGAAATTTTTCGTTTCTATTCTTATGAATATATAGGGGCTTGTATTTGCAGCCCTATTGCAATTTCAGGTCAGCTCCTCTATTGAAATGATTATTAACATATGAATGAATGTTTTATGGTTTATCACGCACTATTTACTAAGGATTATATTGACCCAGTATGGTGTTCCTTTTGTCCATATGCACGGCGATGTTCACCTGTTTTTTCATGCAATCATGACATCCCGCCCCTCCCTTCCGCCCATCCAGCGGGTCAGTCTATTTTAGTAACGTTGTGGTATACATGGAACACTTATGATTAAGGACTCTTTCTGTTTTTATGGTGTAGTCCGAAACGTGCAAAGTTTCCATGTATTGATTTATACCTTGGCCTTCACGATGCTTTTAATATTTCCAATAAAGATTACGGAGATTTTATCTTAAAGAAGAATCAGTGCCGGATCATCCTTTTCTTCTCTGCCTTCTTCCACAAACCGGTCGGGACTTACCGGCGGATCCGAGGCACCCGCAAGGTCTACCAGTCCGGGCAACAGGTGAGCTGAAGAATCCCTTTTCCTTTACCCATTCTAGGCTTATCCCCAGCCTGTGCTAGTGTGCTCTGGTGGACGGAGCAAGCAGCACGCTGCGATAAAAGTCACAGAAAAGCTGCAGCAGGTTTACCAGCCTCCCAAAACTGTGCTGTGTGTGTGATTCCCCCCGTCCCCCTCGCTGTGAGTACTCAACCAATCGCTGCCCCCCCCCGCTCAGTGCTGTGTACCCCCTAGTGCTGTGTGTACCCCCTCGTGCTGTGTACCCCCCAATGCTGTGTGTACTCCCTAATGCTGTGTGTATCCCCTAGTGCTGTGTGTACCCCCTAGTGCTGTGTGTACCCCCTAGTGCTGTGTGTACCCCCTAGTACAGTGAGTACCCCCTAATGCTGTGTGTACCCCTTAATGCTGTGTGTACCTCCTAATGCTGTGTACCCCCTTATGCTGTGTGTACCCCCAAGTGCTGTGTACCTCCTAGTACAGTGTGTACCCCCAGTGCTGTGTACCCCCTCGTGCTGTGTGTACCCCCCAGTGCTGTGTACCTCCTAGTACAGTGTGTACCCCCCCAGTGTTGTGTACCTCCTAGTACAGTGTGTACCACCTAATGCTGTGTGTATTCCCTTGTGCTGTGTGTATCCCCTAATGCTGTGTGTACCCCCTAATGCTGTGTACACCCCAGTGCTGTGTACTCCCTAGTACAGTGTGTACCCCCTAAGCACGGTGTAACCCCTCACTGCTGTCCGTGCCCCCCTAGTGCTGTCTGTACCCCCTGGGTGATGTCTATGCCCCCCCAGTGCTGTCCGCCCCACCTAATGCTGTCCATGCTGCCCCCAGTGCTGTCCATGCCACGGTAAGTGCTGTCTGTGCCCCCCTTATGCTATCCATGCTCCCCAGTGCTGTGTGCCACCCCTCAGTACTGTGTACCTCCCAGTGCTCTTAACTCGCTACTGCTGTCTGTACCCTCCCACTGCTTTCTATGCCCCCCAGTCTGTGCCCTCTTGTTGATGTCTATGTTCCCCCAGACCTGTCTGTCTCCCTAGTGATGCCACCTAGTGCTGTCCATGCTGCCACCCAGTGCAGTCCGTGCTGCCACCCAGTGCAGTCCGTGCTGCCACCCAGTGCAGTCCGTGCTGCCACCCAGTGCTGTCCCTGTCCCCAGTCATGTCTGTGCCACCGCCAGGGCTGTCCATGCCCCCTACTGATGTATATGCCCCAGCCCCTCCTGTGATATAAACTCCCAGTGTCTCCTGTAATTTATGCACCCCTGCCCCTCCTGTGATGTTTATGCCCCCAGCATCTCCAGACAGAGACAAACCTGGAAAAGCAGCTGTGAGAAACAAGATGATCAATATCACCAAACATCACAATTGCACCAAAGAGAAGCAGCTCCTGCCTCCACAGTAGGGGTGAGTTAATTAATTGTTTGACCAAATATAGCAGGGTTATTTTTCAGGTTGATAATGTTGTGCGGCCCCCAAAGGTTAGTACGAAATTCTAAATTGCCCCTGCCAGTAAAAAGGTTCCCCACCCCTGCAGTAAGTGATAGACATACAAAAACACATTAAAAATGTAGTGTTACAGTTGTGAGGTAGCGACCACCAATGTTGTGGATGGTCGCTATGTGTTGCAGTGGAGAAGGATTCCCTGCCCTATTGAACTGAAGATGTGACTGTGGGACCTGTAGTTTCACAGGACTTGGGTTGTAATTAAGGGTTAGCTTCCCTTTAAACTATGGCCGGCGTGATGGACAGGGCTGGAGAATCACATACCTCCACCTGTGGGTGTGTCCGGTTGGGTTTAAGAGACTGTTAGTTTTAGAGACAGAAAAAAGTCTGAGTGTGCTGCACATGGAGATTGTGTGCTGCACATGGAGATTGTGTGCTGCACATGGAGATTGTGTGCTGCACATGGAGATTGTGTGCTGCACATGGAGATTGTGTGCTGCACATGGAGATTGTGTGCTGGAGGTCTCAGTCTGTGTGAAGACTGGAGAGAGACTTCTGGAAATCAGTCCAGGTGAGGACTGGGGAAAAGACTGCAGCCCGACTGGAGGCTGCAGGAAGGAACCACAGTGAGTGGTGTTCGCTGGCAGGAGCCAGAGTGTGGAGACTCCACTATGGACATTTAATTGGACTGGAAGCCCACGGTATGTTATATTTTCCTTTAAGCCAGGAGAGGCTTTGTTACATTTTGTTGAGCAGTTTATGTTGAGTCTATTAAATAAACTGCTGGGTTTTATAAGAGACAGTGATACCTGTGTTGCCTAAGCTACCTAATACCGCTGCAAGCGAGTGAAACCCCCAAGTTTCGGTAAGCAACGTTATACAGTGTACAAAACACACAAGGATGCAGAGGGTTAACACGCTGTAAGTTGGGTTAAATTATACAAACCCTAGGAGTATAGTGAACAGATAAAGCCTAATTGGCTATTCCTTTGGATTTGGATGTAGATAATAACAGAGGTAACAGTAATAGGGCTGTCGAAATTTACAAGATGATGGTCGCGGTGTAAGTAAAGTGCAAAGGCTGGCTGTAAATATATATATATATATATATATATATATATATATATAGTTCCGGAATTGCGTCAGTGCAGACCTTCATTGGACCTGTGGGCTGACTAATAAAGTGTACATGTGCACTCAAAATTCATCGGTATAGACCTGTATGTTCCCAAATGCTGGTATCCCCATCATTGATGGGTCCATACCCAAGGACTCAACACGTGAATTTCACATATAATAGTGAGAGAATGATAGTAAAATTCTGTAGTAAATATTATATCTCATCACTATAGAAACAGGACTAAATGGTAATCTCAGCAGCCACAACTCTGCCTAATGGCTGAAATACTAATAAACGCACTGAGTAGTGGAAAATACCAAAGGCAGAAAGAGTGTGCAGGAGAGTAGAAGGCACCTTGCATTAAATTCAAAAGAGCTTGTTGCATTACCTGGTGGTATATGGGGCTGGTTCTGAAGGCAAGAGTAAACCTCCTTAAAGACTATTTTATAAAGGAACATTTCTCCTTTCCACACCCTTGGTGACCGATTCCATATTCTGTATGTCTTTTTGTACTGTTTTGTATTTGTTCTTTTAACCTTTACCAATAAAAACTTAATATTTTCAATCATAATTGTGCCTTATCTCCTTTCCTCCTCTTTTGATATGCCTTTCGGAGTTGGCATTACCCCCGAGGGATACTATTGTGTTATCGCCTCGGTGTATTAATCATGGCCAAATTTATGTGTTTAATCCTTATATGATGTGTTTGCTTAATGGCCGTCGCTTGCAGTCTGACGCCGGCGCATGCGCGCTACTGTCCACTGACCCCAACGGGGAAGCGCCGCTCGTCAACGGTGCCAGCACATGCGCAGTGGCTATAGAAGCCAGTGCACATACACAGCCCTAATGACAGCGGGCAGGTGGAGGACAGCGGGCACGCGCACCAGACTGCAGTAAGCAACTTACGTCACATTCCCATATGCTGCACTATAATATGCGCTTGCTTACTTGCTAATCACTATGCATGATATGCAAAGTTGAAGCGACCAAATGGTCATGGAAACCTATAAATTTATAAATTCCAAGTATGCCTGACATAACGATTGAGACATATGGTAATTCATAACATGCATCAGGTCGTGCAATATGCAGAGAATATCCACGTCAGGAATATTAATCCATTAGAGTGGGTTCTTCACATACAAGGTGATCCTTAGAGTTGGTAGAAGTATACTGTAAACAAATACACTAATTAAAACTGATTAAAAACAATACAGGAAAACAGTGGAAGAGATCAATCAAATATAATGTACTAAATTGCATAAATGATCGTTGCTGCGCAGAGAGCCAGATGGATTAATTGGGGACTATAGAGCTAGTACACAGGCATTTTTTTAGGGGAAAGAGAGTCCAACTTATAAGAAACAAGCAAATGAATTGGTTTCATTCAATCCCATAGTTTCCAATAGTGTAATCCATTTGTATTCTTGCTGTAATAGTTTCTTATTTATATTGCCGCCTCGAATCCCTACGGACACATGTTCAATCCCCCTTACCTTAAAAGGTACAGGGATCACTATCATGTTTTAATTTGAAATGTCGAGGGATCATTTTCAATTCCTCCAAATTGGAGATGGTTTTTGAAGCGACAATGTCGCGTACGTGTTCCCTTGTCCTGACTCTTAGTTGGCGTGATATCAGCCCCATATAAAAATGTGGCCACAACCACACATCGCATAGTATATCACCTGCGTGGTGGATCGTGTCGATACTGGCGGCTTTCAAATTCTTTGTCTCCCCATGATGACCTAAAGTTCTTAGTCCTGCACATATTGGTGCATGCCCTACATCCACCACAGGGGTATCTAGTATATACTTTTTTAGGATTGGTTTGGTCTGGAGAACTGGCCACTGGCCAATGGCGCCAATTTGTCGCTAATAATTATTTCTGTGTTTTTCACAGCATCCAGTAATAAGAATAAAATGGATTATGAAGTCAGAGAAAAGTTAATTGCTTTCAAAAATGAACGCAGTGTTCAGTGATGAGCCCATATTGGTGTCTACGGAAAGCAGTGGAGAGATGCAAAATAGTATAGATCGATATAAGGAGTTGCTGTGCAAGAGAACCAGAATCTGGTGGAATAGGGCATTTTTAGAAAAATATCTGGAGAAAAACGTCATACCACGGAAACTTAAGGGCACTTTACACTCTGCGATATCGGTATCGATATCGCTAGCGATTGTACCCACCCCCGTCGGTAATGCAACACGGGCAAATCGCTGCCCATGTCGCACAACATCGCTTACACCCGTCACACGTACTTACCTGCCTAGCGACGTCGCTGTGACCAGCGAACCGCCTCCTTTCTAAGGGGGCGGTTCATTTGGCGTCATAGCGCCCAATAGTAGAGGAGGGGCGGAGATGAGCGGGCCGAACATCCCGCCCACCTCCTTCCTTCCTCATTGCCGGTGGGACGCTGATACGGTGAGTTTCCTCGTTCCTGCGGTGTCACACATAGCGATGTGTGCTGCCGCAGGAATGACAAACAACCTCGTTACTCACCTGACAACAATATTTGGTGTTTGGACGACCTCTCCAAAACCAACAATTTTTACCACTTTTGCAATCGTTGAAGGTCGCTCGTACATGTTACACGCTGCGATGTCGCTAACGATGCCGGATGTGCTTCACAAACACCATGACCCCGACGATAAATCGTTAGTGATATCGCAGCGTGTAAAGCACCCTTTATAGTGCAGGTCTTTCCAGCCTTCAAGGAGCCGGATGATTAATTTAGGAATAGGTGGGAACAGGCGGCTACCACCTGCTCTAGAGAGTTCATGGAGCTGCTAGTACAACTAAATAAACAGTCAGTGACATGGATACAGAAATTGAACAAATACAGAAAAAGCTACAGGATGGCCTATCCAGTGATGCGCTGGTAAGACTAAATTCTGAGATTGAAGATGAATCCATTAAGTGGGAAAAAGAGGTAAGCGATGTTAAAATCAAAAAGTTTCAGAGAGATACTATGGATCACAACCAAAATAACATCTATAGATGGCATAGGAGACAGCGGGGTAAATGGAAGAACGCTGGATCAAGATCAGGGTCGTTTGCTTCCTGCACGTCCAATGAAGTTCAACGAACCAAGAATCAGGGTCTGGGAGTGGCATGACCTTGCGATCCACGGACAAGAGACAGAACAACTCTAGTAAAAGCATGCCCTCGGGATCATATAGGAAGGGTCACAAGAAAAATGATACGAACAAATTACAGGTGATTAACTTATCAGAACATGTATTGACTTATAATAAAAAAAAAAGTTGTTTGAGAGGGGAGGGGGCTAACCTTTGCACCCACTAATGGCTTTAATCTTTTCACAGCTATAAAAGATGTTAATCTTTTATCAAGGAAATTTATTCTTAAAAAGCTGCATTATAAAAACAGCGATGACCATACGACCATGTCAGACTCTATAATAGAAGAAGCCTGGAGAAATTTGAATTTTTTGTTGGACGAGCAGGATGGAACGACCCAAGGTAAATACCCCAGGCATTTATATCCCAGATCGGTAACATTTCCCACGATGTCGGCATCTCCTGCGGTGGAGATCTTCACTGATCTGGTTATCCATAATCTCAAGAGGATCTCTACTGCATGACTGAGTGACAACCTTACTCAGGGAGATCGAACGGCACTTTGTGAATTACAGTCGCTCGATGACCTTGTCATCAAACCAGCCGACAAAGGGGGAAACGTTGTCCTATGGCCCAAAAAGATGTATGAGAAGGAGGCACAGAAACAGTTGAGGGATAGAATCACATATATAAAATTATCCACAAATCCTATGTCATCATATTCTGCTGAATTAGGTCTGATACTATATTGCAGGGCATTATCCCTAAAAAAAAAAATCTATGACGGTCTAATATTTAAATACCCTAAGACACCAACCACTTACTTCATCCCTAAAATCCACAAAAATGCCACCGAACACCCGGGCAGACCTATCGTGTCTGGATTGGAAGGCCTTTATGACCCGGTGTGCAAATTTGTGGATTTTTGTTTGCAACCACTGGCAGAAGCTCTCCCATCATACGTCCGTGACACCACGTACGTATTAACCAGAATTAACGGGATACATTTGGAGGATGATATGTACCTCGTGACTGCAGATATAGAGTCACTCTATACTTGCATTGATCATCAGCAGGGGTTGGAGGCGGCCCGCTTCTTTTTCGTGAACAGCAACTGGGATGGTCCCACATGTGAGTTGGTCCTTGGGCTGCTTGAGTTCATCCTATCGCATAATTTTTTTTCCTTTAAAGAGCAATTTTATCTACAGTGGAGGGGTACTGCAAAGGGGGCAGCCTGTGCGCCTTCATTTGCAAACCTCTTTCTTGGGTTTTGGGAAAGTGGTTTGCGGGGGGGGCGAGGACGCGTGGGCTGTAGACCATATACCCCTCTGGCCATGATACATTGACGATATTTTATTTATTTGGCAAGGCAGTGAGGATGGGCTTAGGCAGTTCATGGGCCAACTCAATGTGAATGATTTTAACATCAGGCGGACCTATGTGTGTAGCAGGGAGGTGGTGGACTTCCTGGACATCAAGATCGATATTGACAGCAACCGACAGCTACAGTCAGACTTATTCAGGAAGCCCACCGCAATCAATTCCCTGTTGCATGCAGAGTCTAGCCACCATTACGTCACTATCAAATCTATCCCAGTTGGGCAGTTTATGAGAACGAAGCGGATTTGCTCAACCCCACAGAAATTTCAAGCTGATATATTGAGAAAGAGATTTCAGTCATGAGAGTACAGCAACAGATCCATAAAGGAAGGGTATAATAGGGCGAAGAAGTTCACATGAGAAACTTTACTCCAGTCCTCCAATGGAGTATCCAAGGACAACAATAATGTCAGATTCATCACAACATATAATTCACAATGTGAAGAGGTGAAAAGAAGTTTGCAGCGCCATTGGCCAGTTCTCCAGACCGAACCAATCCTGAAAAAGTATATACTAGATTACCTCCAGATGACCTATAGGAGAAGCAAAAATCTCAAAGATATATTGGTTAGAAGCCACTACGTGGCGACTACCAATACGCCCTTTGACACAGGGTCACTGGTTAAGGGGTGTTACCCCTGTGGTGGATGTAGGGCATGCGCCAATATGTGTGTGACCTTTAGGTCATCAGGGGAGACAAAGAATTTGAAATTCGCCAGTATATCACCTGCTCCACCACGCAGGTGATATACTATGCGATGTGTGCTTGTGGCCTAATTTATATTGGGCTGACATCACGCCAACTAAGAGTCAGGACAAGGAAACACGTACGCGACATTGTAGCTGCAACAACCATCTCCAATTTGGAGGAATTGAAAACAATCCCTTGACATTTCAAATTAAAACATGATAGTGATCCCTGTACCTTTAATGTAAGGGGGATTGAACATGTGTCCAGAGGGATTCGAGGCGGCAATATAAATAAGAAACTATTACAGCAAGAATGCAAATGGATTACACTATTAGAAACTAAATCACCTACAGGATTAAATGAAACCAATTAATTTGCTTGTTTCTTATAAGTTGGACTCTCTTTCCCCTAAAAAATGCCTGTGTACTAGCTCTATTGTCCCCAATTAATCCATCTGGCTCTCTGTTTAGAGCACGGTAGCTAGTATGCCGTGCGAATGCATGATGGCACAGGCCTGGTTATATATACAATGGAATGGCCATTATTATTGAATAAAGGTTTTTATGTTCACTATATGTGTGGTGAGTGAAGGGTTAAGAACAGCTGTGTTCTGTCATGAGGAGACTGGTTAAACCAGTTTAGGCTGGTTCTGCGCACCCGTTTTTTCTAACAGCTGATTGGTCAGCTGTTAGAAAAGTGCGGGAAATTTGTAAATAAAAGAAGGGGCTCTCCATCAGCTGGCTGTCAGAATTTCTGAAGATCAAAGAAGAACAGCTGATGGAAAGCCTGCTGCAAGACCGGATGAAGAGGGCGAGCGAGGACAGTGGAGAAGCCTTGCTGAGACAATGCCTGGAGGCGTCTAGGCAGCCAGCAGAAGTTGGAGAAGCTGAGGATCGTGACGCCGCGGTTATCCAGCTTACCGACCCAGAAGAGATGGCAGCGCTGACAGCGGATATCCCGGAAAGAAGGCGGCGCAGCGTCCTTCCAGCGGCAGTCGGTGAGAATGAGGAAAAAGCGGAAGCCGGAGCATCCCCGCCCATCCTGGCTGCGGAGGCGCGTCATTGTTCAGCGCCGGACAGAGCAGCCACGAAGAGGAAGAGTACGTCATCTAGTCGGCGTCGCCGTAAAAGCGCGGCACCGGCCCAGGGATTTGAAATTCCTGGTGGCAGCGGGAGATCATAGGGGAAGATCGTTCCTGAGGCCAGAAGAGCGACGGGGGCCCCCTGGTCCGAGTCCCCGTCTGAAGAGGAGGAGGTGCCTTGCCGAGGCCAGAGGTAGGAGCCTGAGGCGCGGAGCTGCTGGAGACCAGGGACGTCCACAGGAGGGCCGAGAACTGCAGAGCAGAGGACAGGCTGAGAGTTTCAATGTCCCTCTGTCTGTCTCGTGTGCCGGCCATCTTCCTTTTAGTATAGAAGCTGTAGTGAAGAAAGTGTTATGTGAAATGTTAGCAGGGGGGCGGTGGCTAGGGAGAGTAGTGCAGGTCTTAAGCTGGGTTCACACTAAGCGACAGCGACAACGACGTCGCTGTTACGTCACCATTTTCTGTGACGTAACAGCGACCTTGTAAGTCGCTGTTATGATCGCTGCTTAGCTGTCAAACACAGCGACGCAGCAGCGATCATAACGTCGCTGTGCTACATGTGCAGAGAGCAGGGAGCCGCGCTTAGCGCTTGCTCTTTGCTCTCCTAGGTACAGTACACATCGGGTTAATTAACCCGATGTGTACTGCAGCTACATGTCACAGTGCAGAGAGCAGGGAGCCGCGCACACTGCTTAGCGCTGGCTCCTTGCTCTCCTTGCTACAGTATACATCGGGTTAATGTCACGCTCCCGGTGTCCCAGCAGCCCTCCTTACCCACTGAGCCGGTTCCTGCATCGCACCACCGCTCCATACCCACTGATCCAGTCGTACCTGCATTGCACCACCGCTCTGTACCCACTGATCCAGTCGCACCTGCATCGCACCACCGCTCCGTACCCACTGATCCGGCCTCACCGTCATTGCACTGCTCCTTACCCACTGATCCACTCCACGTGTCCACCGGTCATGGCTGCCGCTCCCGCTCGTGCTCTCCTGTGTCCTGCTCCTGGTCTCATGAGTCTGACTCTGAGTATTAGCCTCATGCCTCTGTATAGGACCAGGCCGCGCCCACTCTCCTGGTTTTATGGACCCAGCACACCTGAAGCAGGAAGTGACCTACGGCTGTGCTGGATATATAAGACTGGCCCTTCCATAGGGGCGTTGCCTGATCAACGTGTCTGGAAGCTTTGTCTTTTGAGCTAGGTGCTCAGGCCCCCTGGTGCCGTGTCCTGTAGACTCCTTGTCTTTGCTCCCTGGTACCTGTGCCTGTTTCCTTACCGTCCTGAAGAACTCTGTGACTCTGCTGACCTGGTTATACCTGTCCCTGCCACGCCAGTGCTCTGGCTGCCGTGTACCCTGCCCCCCGGTGGGATACTCGGTCCAGTGGATCCACCTCCTGGGCCCATCAGTCCTCACGGTCCTGACAGTTTGATCAGGCCATGGATCCCGCTGGAGCACAAACATCTGAGCTGGCCGAACTACGCCAGGAACTGGTGCAACAGCGTGACACCTTACACCGGATGCTGAAATTCCTGGCGTCCATGGACCACCGGTTATATACACTGCAGACCGCTGCCTCGTCTGAGTCCACGCAGCAACCAGTCTCCGGCTCCGAACCAGTTTCCGCCACGGCCTCGCAACTTCGCCTCGCTGCTCCGCCTCGCTATGCAGGGGATCCCAAGTCCTGCCGCGGCTTCTTGAATCAGTGCTCCCTGCATTTCAAGTTGCTTCCTCATTTGTTTGTCTCAGACCAGGCTAAAGTGGCGTTCCTGATGTCACACTTGGAAGGCGAAGCTCTAGCCTGGATTAACCCCCTGTGGGAGAATGAGGATCCAATGACCACTAACATCCGGGAATTCTTGCACGCTTTCCGAAGTACATTCGATGAACCCGGACGTACCACCACAGTGACCTCTTCGCTCCTCCGGCTACGCCAAGGGACCCTGACCGTCGGCCAATACGCCATCCAGTTCCGCACGCTCGCCTCTGAGCTGGGCTGGAACAATGAGGCCTTGACGGCGGCCTTTTGGGAAGGACTCTCTGGCCGCGTCAAAGACGAGCTTGCTGGCCGTGACGTTCCACGCACCTTGGACGCTTTAATATCCTTAGCCACCCGGATTGACCTCCGTTTCCAGGAACGAACCAAAGAGGTATTCCGGGAGAAGCGACCACCCTGTCACGCCTTGTCCCCGCAGAGGCCTACCGCTCCTTTGCCCCTGCCTTCCTGTGACATGTTTCCGGAACCCATGCAAATCGACCGACTGAACCAAGCCAAGCAACGCCGTGCAGAACGGCTCGCCCTGGGCCTGTGCTTCTATTGTGGAGACGGGTCACACATGCTTCGGACATGCCCTGAGAAACCTGGTAGACCCCAGGCCCAAGGGATGGTGGGAACCGCTACCCTTGGCACCGGAATCCCCTCCGTTCCACTTACACAGACTGTCCAGGTGACGACGAAGAAGACCAGGTTCACAGCAGAGGCCCACATTGATTCTGGGGCAGCGGCTAATTTCATACACCAGTCTGCAGTGGACCGATACCAGGTACCTGTGATCCCGCTTGCCAAGCCCCTCTGGTTCGCCTCCGTGGACGGCAAACTGCTATACGAACCTGTCCGATATACCACTGAACCAGTGAGACTCCAGGTTGGCACTTTGCATACTGAGACCATCACCTTCTATGTGATCCCGAGGATGGCTCCTGAGCTCCTGTTGGGCCTACCCTGGCTTCAACTCCATGACCCTGCCATTAGTTGGCACTCTGGCGCTATTACTCGCTGGGGGTCCTGGTGTCATGACCACTGCCTACAGCCCGTTCCTCGGCCCCTGTCACCTGAACCTGCTATGCCGCCGGAAGAAGAAGAGGCGACGACGCAGTCCAGCGGTGTACCACAGCTCCTGGCACTTGTGCCTGTGGTGCCACCGGACCCAGTAGCAGAGTCGACGCAGTCCAGCGTCGTGCCACCATCCCTGGCACTTGAGACTTTGATGCCCCCTGCTACTGAGGATGACACACTATCCTGTACCCGGTCCGAGACGCCCGAACCGGTCACCCACGACTCCAGTCCTGCTTCTGACTGTCTTCCCCTATCCGTTGCCTCCGTTGCCGCTGACTTGGGTTCTCCGATACGGGACATAGTGGCCATGAAAACGGTCCGGGGTAGGCAGTCCTTCCTGGTCGATTGGGTGGATTGCGGTCCCGAGGCTCGGTCCTGGTTGTCCCGGAAGTACGTTGCTGCCCCTCTTCGGCGCGCCTACATGTCCCGGCCGCGGGGAGGGGGGCTTCAAGGGGGGGGTACTGTCACGCTCCCGGTGTCCCAGCAGCCCTCCTTACCCACTGAGCCGGTTCCTGCATCGCACCACCGCTCCATACCCACTGATCCAGTCGTACCTGCATTGCACCACCGCTCTGTACCCACTGATCCAGTCGCACCTGCATCGCACCACCGCTCCGTACCCACTGATCCGGCCTCACCGTCATTGCACTGCTCCTTACCCACTGATCCACTCCACGTGTCCACCGGTCATGGCTGCCGCTCCCGCTCGTGCTCTCCTGTGTCCTGCTCCTGGTCTCATGAGTCTGACTCTGAGTATTAGCCTCATGCCTCTGTATAGGACCAGGCCGCGCCCACTCTCCTGGTTTTATGGACCCAGCACACCTGAAGCAGGAAGTGACCTACGGCTGTGCTGGATATATAAGACTGGCCCTTCCATAGGGGCGTTGCCTGATCAACGTGTCTGGAAGCTTTGTCTTTTGAGCTAGGTGCTCAGGCCCCCTGGTGCCGTGTCCTGTAGACTCCTTGTCTTTGCTCCCTGGTACCTGTGCCTGTTTCCTTACCGTCCTGAAGAACTCTGTGACTCTGCTGACCTGGTTATACCTGTCCCTGCCACGCCAGTGCTCTGGCTGCCGTGTACCCTGCCCCCCGGTGGGATACTCGGTCCAGTGGATCCACCTCCTGGGCCCATCAGTCCTCACGGTCCTGACAGTTAATTACCCGATGTGTACTGCAGCCACATGTGCACAGAGCAGGAGCCGGCGCTGGCAGCAAGGGCGGAGGCTGGTAACGAAGGTAAATATCGGGTAACCAGGGAAAGGTCTTCCCTTGGTTACCCGATGTTTACGCTGGTTACAGCTTACCGCAGCTGCCAGACGCCGGCTCCTGCTCCCTGCTCGCTTCATTTCGTCGCTCTCTCGCTGTCACACACAGCGATGTGTGTGTCACAGCGGGAGAGTGACGACCAAAAAATGAAGCTGGACATTCAGCAACGACCGGCGACCTCACAGCAGGGGCCAGGTCGTTGCTGGATGTCACACACAGCGACGGGACGTCGCTGCAACGTCACAGAAAATGGTGACGTAGCAGCGACGTCGTTGTCGTTGTCGCTGTGTGTGACACCAGCTTTAGTGGTTGTCAGGAGTCCATGTCTCTGCCTGGTTATTTATTTAAGGAGGCTTTAACATGTGACATGTCCCCCCTGGGATTTCATTTGCCGCAGCCAGTTAGGGATAAGATTTACATGGGAGATTATGTTGATTTGTTTTCTCTGCTTCCGTCTAGTAGAGAGAATGTTAAAAAGGATGAGAAGACGGATTTAGATGATAAGAAAAAAGCCGCCTTTAAATCATTCAATAACTGGCTGCAGGCATTTTGCATTTTTTCTTCTGTCTTGGGTGAAAAGAATCCGGCAGTTTGTTCGGGTCATTTTCAGCACCTGGAGAACATATTAGAGGCATATAGCAGTTTTGGTGGCATTGCATGGCTGAATTATGATGAGAGTTTTCGTCAAAAATTAGCCATCCTCCGGAATATGCAATGGGGCCAAAAAGACGTCGGTCTATGGCTAAACCTTATGCTTCCTCAGAGGACTAATTTTAACAGATTTTCTCAAAATAATCCTATGGTTAAAAAAGGTTTCTGCTTTGCATTTAATGAGTCGTCATGTAAATTTACATCCAATTGCAGATTTCGACATGAGTGCTCCTTTTGTGGGGGCAATCATGCCATCTTCAAATGTTTCAAAAAACAGAACCAGAGTACACAGCAACAACACAACACTAAGGAGTCCATGTTTAAAGGAGGTGACACCAGTGATAGTACAAAACATGCTGGGTTGGTTAGATCGCTATCCAGTCAGACAGAATGCTTAGTTAATTTTGGATGGATTTGTGAACGGGTTTTTTGTTCCTGAGTTTAAAGGGTCAGGGTGCGTTTGGGTGGAGAATATTCTTTCAGTAAATGAATTTGAGTCAGTGGTAGCTTCCAAAGTGCTAAAAGAGATTCAATTAGGTAGGGTAGCTGGTCCTTTTGTTAGTCCCCCGTTCAAGAATTTTCGGCTTTCGTCACTCGGGATAGTCCCTAAGAAGGAGAAGGGTAGTTTCCGTCTAATCCATCATTTATCGTTTCCAAGATATGGTTCTTAAATGTTGAGATTGAGCCGGATATAGTCTCGGTTAAATATTCCTCATTTGATCAAGCTGTGGATTTGTTAAGGGAAGCAGGTAGAGGGGCTTTAATGGCAAAATCAGATATTCAGTCAGCATTCAGGCTTTTACCAGTGAATCCTTCGGGTTTCAATTCTCTGGGTTTTCAGTTTAGGGGGCACTATTTTTTTGACAAATGCCTCCCGATGGGTTTTTCTTTGTCTTGTTTTTATTTTGAATCTTTTTCATCATTTTTACATTGGGTTGTTGAGGTTGAGGGAGGTAAGGGAAAATTCTGCATTATTTAGATGATTTTTTATTTGTTGGTAAGGCGGAGTCTGAGGATTGTTTAAAGTTGTTAGTTAAGTTCCGTGAGTTGATGTGTTTGTTTGGTGTTCCTATAGCGGAAGAGAAGACGACTTTGCCCTGTCGGTGTTTGGAGTTTTTAGGCATCACTATTGATTCTGAGGATGGAGTGTAGGTTGCCTCAGGATAAAGTTGCTAGGTTGGAAGCGGAGCTTTTGAGCTTGATTGTCAGAAAAAAAGACTACTTTGAAGAATCTGTAATCATTGCTTGGGCTTTTGAATTTTAGTTTGCAGATTTTTCCAATAGGTAGGGTATTTTCCATTTTCCGTTTTTTTCTAACAGCTGATTGGTCAGCTGTTAGAAAAGTGCGGGAAATTTGTAAATAAAAGCAGGGGCTCTCCATCAGCTGGCTGTCAGAATTTCTGAAGATCAAAGAAAAACACCCACCCGCCATCCCTGGAGAAAGAACTTCTCGTGGAGGATCGTACTCGTCGTGGCATTTGTTAGAGGGAAAAGTCGTCAGCTTTGCTGGCAGACTAGTTTATGGACTGTGGTGATGAAATGGTTAATAAAGATTTGGTTATTTATTGGTAATTTTAATATGCTATTTAACCCTTAATAAATGTCATGGCCATTTAATGCCATCAAAATTATTCAGTGTCACGTCTATTTATTTTATATAGGCCTTGTGTTATCATGCGCAGCAATGATCATTTATGCAATTTAGTACATTATCTTTGATCTCTTCCACAGTTTTCCTGTATTGTTTTTAATCGGTTTTAATTTGTGTATTTGTTTACAGTATACTTCTACCAACCCTAAGGATCACCTTGTATGTGAAGAACCTACTCTAATGGATTCATATTCCTGACGTGGTATTCTCTGCATATTGCACGACTTGATGCATGTTATGAATTACCATATGTCTCAATCGTTATGTATGGCATATGTCGCGGGCAGAGGTGGGGACGCCGCGCTCTCCCACTGCTCGGGTCCGGCTGCCGCTGCTGCTGCGGCCTGCTGCTGCTCGGTGGCTCGAGCGATGGGCCGGATCCCGGGGACTCGAGCGGCGCTCCTCGCCCATGAGTGAAAGGGGATTGGTTTTTGGGATTGTTTATTGTCCGTGACGCCACCCACAGTTGTGGTGATTGTGTGGACACCACCGCTGCTCTGTATGGGGATCCCGGGAGCGGTGACAGGGAGCAGCAAAGTTGTTGGTTCTGCCCTCCGTGGGTAGGGGGTGGTTGTCCCGGGGCCCAGTGATGAGGTGGGGGATGAGGGATGGCGGGGTCGGTGCAGGGCTTGGTGGGGTGCAGGGACGCGGGGCAGCGCTGTGCCTCACGGCACTGTGGTACTCACTCAGCCTGAGACGGGAACACAGTTCTCGGTAAAACACACGGCTGGAAAGACGGTTCCCACGGACGGCTGCTGTTGCTTTTCCCCGGTAGTTGACGATGACGGTCCCTTTTCCTGCACCTAAGTCTATATTGGTAGCGATGGGTTCCCACCGGTAACCCGCTCCCCGGCTTGGATATAGGCCGGAGGAGCCCCACTTTACCCGCAGGCGCTGGCCCTGAGAAACTGGTGCCTTGGCGGTGGCGGTGTCTCTCTCCTACGGTTGGACTGTTGCCTTCAATAGGGACTTAGTTGTTGGGAGACCCGGAGGTCCCCTTCACTGACGGATTTGGCAAATTCACGGCGACTCCTAGCCTTGCCGGGATCCGAAAGGCCCCTGCCAATGGTGCTGGCTTCTCTTCGTATACCGTTCCGGTACCGCCGGGCCACCACCCGTCCACGGTCCTTTCGGCAACCTCCGATCAGCCTCTCCTGCAGACGGTTACTGCCGTCTGCTGACCTTGCTGTCTCAGTCCGGGGCACGCACCCGGACCAACTTCAGGCTTCCTCAACTGTCACTTTCTCTTCCACTTTTACTCCTCTCTCTTGCTCCTCTACCACTTCACTCTCACTTCAAACTCTGACTAAACTGATCTGCCTGGTTCTCCCGCCTCCAGGGCTGTGAACTCCTCGGTGGGCGGAGCCAACCACCTGGCCCACCCCCTGGTGTGGACATCAGCCCCTGGAGGAAGGCAACAAGGATTTTTGGTTTAGCTTCGGTGTACCTATCCGGGGTGTAGGGTGTGGTGGTGTCATGACCTGTGACCCCTGGCTTGCCCAGGGCATCACACATACTTGGAATTTATAAATTTATAGGTGTCCAAGACCATTTGGTCGCTTCAACTTTGCATATCATGCACAGTGATTAGCAAGTAAGCAAGCGCATATCATAGTGCAGCATATGGGAATGTGACGTAAGTTGCTTAATGCAGTCTGGTGCGCGTGCCCACTGTCCTCCACCTGCCCGCTGGGTCACGCCACTGTCATTAGGGCTGTGTATAAGCCCTGTGCATGCGCTGGCAACCCTGAAGAGCGGTGCTTCCCCGTTGCAGTCGGTGGACAGACTGCAAGCGGTGGCCATTAGGCGAACACATATAAGGAGAGGGAAAATTGATCAGCAATAGCCCCCTGAGGAAGCGTTTTATGCGAAATGTACATAGGGGTGGAAGTGGATGCACTGCTGACCCACCAACTCTAACATGGGTAACAAAGAAATATGATGTTTATATCTGACACTGGGTATTTACTATTTTAGCAAAGCCTGTTAGCAATGACAGATATCATATTCCTTATAAATATATATATATTTATAAGTATATATATATATATATATATATATATATGAAAGAGGTAAGAGTCCCGGTGCACCACCTACTCCGTGTGTTACTACACGTTCAGCTACTTGAGCCCTACTGAGCCATGGAGGGGATCATGGTGCAGACTTGCGGTGAAGACCAAGATAAATCCAAAGGAGAAAGAAAGTCGCACTTCAGATGATCACCATATAACTCCGTCTTTATTGCAGGGGAAACATGAGGGTACAAGCGGTGGGGAGGGTGAGACAAGCCATACAACGCCTGACAACGGCGTGTCGTTTCGCTAGAACTTAGCTTCCATGGGTCCAGTGCAAACTGCCATGCAGCACCGCCCTTTTAACACAAATGGTGCGGGTACTGCATTAGCAGAGTGATTTAAAATGCAAATGCAAGTATACAATTAGTAGCTGCAAAAAACAGGTGAAGACTTCAAGGGTATTAACATATCACAGTCTAATACACATATCTATAAAAATACAATAATATACAAAAGGCGGACAGAATCACAATCCCTACAAGAACAGAACAAAATTCTGATGTACAGTACAGCGAGCACAAAAACAGTAGAAATTATTTTAAATTTGTGAAAAAAAAAAAACAATTTCAGAGACAGTGTATGCAATAATGTTAAAATGCAAAACAGTAGCTATTAATCAACGCCATGATCAGATAGTGCTAGCAAAACAAGGGTGTCACAGTCAGGATGTCATATAGTCGACATGCCAAAAAAAAAAAAAAGGTCTTTCAAGAAAAACTGACAAGTCGTTTCTGTCATTCAAACCTAGCGGTCCCATTGCGTTTAGATCCAGAATCAATCTGGATTCTTTTTGTAACAGCGTGCGGTGCGTGTCGCCGCCTCTGCTGCTAGGATTGACTTTAAACAGACCAGCAAAAGAACAGGACAGGACTGCGATGGAGACGAATGATCGTGATAGACCTCGCAAATTTTTTTTAAAAAAAATACCAGGAAAAATGCCGCATAATGCCGCCGGGGATAGATGCACCTTCAATTTCAAATACAATTCTGTTTGACATTGTGAGATCCAGCATAAAGAGACACTGGCATTTGTTGAAAAACGATAAAGACCTTAGAGACCTGGTTAAAGAGGGTCCCTTGGTATCTTACAGAAGAGGCCATAATTTAGTCGACCTTTTGGTAAAAAATAGATTCGTGCCCACAAAGGAAAATACATGGTTAAACAAGAAAAAAATTAAGGGTAATTTTAGATGTGGGAATTGTCCTTTCGGTTCGGCCCATAAAACGGGGGATGTAATAAGTGGGGTGTGAGTACCTCAGGGTTAATGATTTCATATCGTGCAAGTCCACTTATATAGTGTATGCATTATTCTGCCCCTGCAATTTTTATTACATTGGAAAAACTATCCGGCCCCTTTACGTCCGTTTTAGGGAACATTGCAAATCCTTAATATCAGGGATAGGTTCAGCAAGACTTATTAAACACATGCAGGAATGCCATAATAGTAATTCCAATCTACTTTCTTTTGCTGGTCTGTTTAAAGTCAATCCTAGCAGCAGAGGCGGCGACACGCACCGCACGCTGTTACAAAACGAATCCAGATTGATTCTGGATCTAAACGCAATGGGACCGCTAGGTTTGAATGACAGAAACGACTTGTCAGTTTTTCTTTAAAGACCTTTTTTTTTTTTTTTTGGCATGTCGACTATATGACATCCTGACTGTGACACCCTTGTTTTGCTAGCACTATCTGATCATGGCGTTGATTAATAGCTACTGTTTTGCATTTTAACATTATTGCATACATTGTCTCTGAAACAATTTTTTTTTTTTTTTCACTAATTTAAAATAATTTCTACTGTTTTTGTGCTCGCTGTACTGTACATCAGAATTTTGTTCTGTTCTTGTAGGGATTGTGATTCTGTCCGCCTTTTGTATATTATTGTATTTTGAGAGATATGTGTATTAGACTGTGATATGTTAATACCCTTGAAGTCTTCACCTGTTTTTTGCAGCTACTAATTGTATACTTGCATTTGCATTTTAAATCACTCTGCTAATGCAGTACCCACACAATTTGTGTTAAAAGGGCGGTTGAGAGGATTTGGCATTTACGTTTGATGTTTTGAACCTGAGTTACCTGAGTGGTCTTATAATGGCTGTTAGTACATAGATCTGCATTTAGTCCTGTTTCTATAGTGATGAGATATAATATTTACTACAAAATTTTACTATCATTTTCTCACTATTATATGTGAGATTCAAGTGTTGAGTCCTTGGGTATGGACCCATTAATTTATTGGCTTCCCTTCCAACACTCTTGCACCCCTCCAATCTATCCTAAACTCTGCGGCCCGCTTAATCCACCTCTCCCCTCGCTACTCCCCAGCCTCGCCACTCTGCCAATCCCTTCACTGGCTTCCCATCGCCCAACGACTCCAGTTCAAAACATTAACCATGACATACAAAGCCATGCACAACCGGTCTCCTCCCTACATCTGTGACCTAGTCTCCCGGTACCTACCTGCACGCAACCTCAGATCCTTACAAGATCTCCTTCTCTGCTCCTCTCTTATCTCCTCTTCCCACAATCGCGTACAAGATTTCTCCCGTGCATCCCCCATACTCTGGAACGCTCTACCTCAGCACATCAGACTCTCCACTACCGTGGAAAGCTTCAAGAGGAACCTCAAGACGTACCTCTTCCAACAAGCCTACAACCTACAATAGCCCTCAGTCCAGTACACCACTGCGCAACCAGCTCTGTCCTCACCTATTGTACCATCACCCATTCCCTGTAGACTGTGAGCCCTCGCGGGCAGGGTCCTCTCTCCTCCTATACCAGTCTGTCTTGTACTGTTAATGATTGTTGTACAAATACCCTCTCTCACTTGTAAAGCGCCATGGAATAAATGGCGCTATAATAATAAATAATAATAATAATAATAATTAATTGATGCGGATACCAGCATTTGTGAACATGCAGGTCCATACCGATGAACTTTGAATGCACAAGCACACTTTATTAGTCAGCTCACAGGTCCAATGAAGGTCTGCACTGACGCAATTCCGGATTATAGATTGTGAGATACCGAGGGGAGAAGTACTAGAGAACAGGTATGTTTCCCATCGGTTCATTTCATATGTCTCCATGTACTGACTGTGGAGCAGTCAGCCCATGCAAATGGGCTGGGAAAAGCTCGGAAAGTTATATCTGGCTCAGCAATAAGTTAGTCACTGACGCCTGTTTATTTCAGTGTAATTTTGGTTTCGGTTTTTCCTGGACTAATCAGTAGGAATGGCAGTGGGACTGGTTGCTCCCTTCTCCACATTCAATCCAGGTTTTGATTCCTCACTGGATCAGCTGAAATAATCAGGAGGCATTCAGAACAAGGAGACTGCTGAGGAGAGCAGTACAGGCCCATGGCTGCTGGTGCTGAGACTCCATACCTCCGCTTGCTGTGCTGAGGAACCGACACAGTAAGAGAATACTGTTTTGTTTGTTACATAGGTTTATTTTGTAGTTACCATTCTGTTGTTAGTTAGTGGCCAGACGGCCTTAAACATTTATTTTCCTGTTTTTGCATGTGTAACACTGAGAGATAAGTGTACACAATAAAACATTGCAGTGGCCGTATCTGTATGGAACCTGCCAGTCTGCCGCTGTCATCTATGAATCCATAGCCACTTTCTTGGACCAAAGCAAAGATCCCAGCTGAGCTATATCCCCTGTCTCACAAATGGTGGAGAATGCGGGCATTAGTGGCTATTGGACTGTAACTACAGATAAACCGTTCTATGTGCATTGGCTCTTGTTAATGTCCTGGCTGAAAGCTCCTGTGCTGCTGAAGAGCCAATAGACCAGCAATATGGAGGAGCTGCTGAATCAGTTGGTGCAGGCCAACATTAACCAACAACAGACCAAGACTTACCTCCAGAAGGCGCTGGAGTAGCAGCACCAAATGCAACAAGAGCAGTTAAATGCAATAAAAAAGTCCTTGGTTCGGCAGCCTCGAGACGCGGAGGACTGTGCACAAGGCTCTGCCAGTGCGCAGAAAGCCGTACAAAAGACTTTACTTAAAATGACTACTGATGATGATGTGGAAGCATGTTTGGCAGTATTTGAACGTATTGCAGAACGTGAGCGCCTACCGGTGGACAAATGGGCTGAAGTGGCCGCTCCATTCCTGATCGGAGATCCGCAAAAAGCATATTATGATCTAAGTGGAGCTGATGCTATGGACTATATTAAACTAAAAGGTGAAATCCTGGCAAGGCTGGGAGTAAACACATATGTACGGGCACAGAGGGTACATCTATGGACTTTTGTGGCACATCACCCAGCTCGTTCGCAAATGCATGACCTCATCCATCTGGTGAATAAATGGCTGCAACCAGAAACTTTGGCGCCCGCACAGATGGTGGAACGTGTTGTCCTAGACAAGTACCTGCGATCCTTACCGGCTAAGATCCAAAGGTGGGTCGGACAGGGTGACCCAACTAGCGCTGACCAGTTGGTGAAAATGGTCGAGCGTTACAGCGCTTCTGAAAGCCTACTCCAGTGGATGCTTTCGCCTTGCTGGGGTTCTAGGAAATCGCCTGAAAGTCCTGCTAAAACTACTCCTTTTTCAAAAGAAGAGAATGTTGCAACTAGGGGTAGCAGGTCCACAAAGGACTATGTTAGCGGTGTAATTTCTCAGCAACTCAACAGGCCCAGACTGGGAAGCAAGGGCCTATTCAGTGTTGGTGATGTCGTGGGCTCAGCCACGTAGCTGCTAACTGCCCATTAACTACAGAGCCGATGGACTGTAACACTACAAGGTGTCTGTCATTATATGTACAGTCTGTGCTGCGGAGATCCTCACGGGAAATGAAAAACATGTGTGTTGCATTGAGGTCAACGGCTATAGTGTGAAAGCCATCTTAGACTCTGACAGTCAAGTAACCTTGGTACATGCTAGCTTGGTGGACCCTGGAGCAATAACAGATTCAACTGTGGGCATTAGTTCCATTCATGGCGATGCTAAAAAACTACCCCACAGCCTGGGTAACTCTTGCCACACTCTTGGGGGCCAAAAGACATCAGGTGGTGATCGTAAAGACTATGTTGCATAGTGTAATCCTGGGGAGAGACTTTCCCTTATTCTGGGACTTGTGCAACATTAAAAATGGCGTGAACACCCCGGTTGAAGAAAAACTGGTGAACGATACCCTGGGGCTTGCCCCTGAGCCACTGGAGCAAGATGATGGGGGACCCACCACAGGGGTAGCTCCAGAATCTGTACACTCTCCTCTGGGTGTGTTTGCAGGCGAGGCGGACACGCTAGAGGATGGTATAGAGATGCCAGGTCTTGAGGTGGCCCGTGATAATTTCGGGACTGCTCAACACCAAGATCCTACTTTAACAAGGGCATGGGAAAATGTGAAGGTCTCTGAGGGAAACCCAGGGAAACCCAGGGGCTCAAAATGAGTTTCCACATGTGGCAGTGCAACAGGGCATGCTGTACCACATTGACAAGATGCGAGGAGTGGTGGTGGAACAGCTAGTGGTACCAAAATCTTTTCGTCAGGTGGTTTTAGACCTGGCACATAAACATCCCTTGGGGGGGCCACCTGGCTGGAGAAAAGACAAAATACCGTATTCTGCAACGTTTCTTTTGGCTGGGTCAGATGGGAGATGTAACTCAGTACTGTCAGTCCTGTCCTACATGCCAGTTGACTGCACCTATGACACATTTTAGAAGCCCCTTTGTACCCTTGCCAATAATAGAGGTGCCCTTTGAGAGGATAGTAATGGATTTAGTCAGTCCATTAGTTAAATCTGCCAGGGGTCATCAATACATTTTGGTGGTACTGGATTACGCCACCCGTTATCCGGAGGCTGTACCCTTACGGAATGCCAATGCAAAAGCAATTTCAAAGGAGCTTTTAACATGTTTTCTCGCACAGGCATTCCAAAAGAGATACTTATGGATCAGGGGACCCCCTTTATGTCTCATATACTTAAAGAACTATGTAAATTACTAAAAATCTCCCACCTGCATACCTCAGTGTATCACCCTCAAACTGACGGTCTGGTCGAGCGCTTTAATAAAACCCTAAAGAGGATGTTGAAAAGGGTGGTGGATAAGGACGTAAGGGATTGGGATGCTCTCCTGCTATATCTCTTGTTCGCCATACGAGAGGTACCCCAATCCTCCACGGGCTTTTCACCTTTTGAATTGGTCTATGGGCGGTGTCCCAGAAGACTGTTGGATATTGCCAAGGAGACTTGAGAGCAAGAGGTGACTCCTTACCGCAGTGTAGTTGAACATATAACAATCATGCAGGACAGAATTGCGGCAGTTATGCCAATAGTCAAAGAATGTTTGGAGCGCGCCCAACGCGCCCAAAGCAGGGTGTACAACCGGGCGGCTAAAACACGAGTTTTTCAACCTGGGGAGAGGGTGTTAGTGTTGGTACCTACTGTAGAAAATAATTTCTTGCAAAATGGCAGGGGGCATACGAGGTGCTGTAAAAAATAAGTGAAGTGAATTATAAGGTACACCAACCAGACAAGAGAAAACCCCAACAAATCTACCACATAAACTTGCTTAAGTTCCTGGTGGGACAGAGAGAGTCTGGTAGCAGAGACTACCCTTGATAGTGGGCCTCGAGTGGCACCAACATCTGAGGTAAGTGACCCCCAGATAGTACCACCAGAGGTGGCTATTGCAGACACGCTATCCAAGACCCAAATACAAGAAACCAAGGCGTTCATACAGAGAAACGCAGATATTTTTTCAGAACTACCCGGCCGTACTCACCTAATTAAACATGACATTGTCACCGACCCTCAGACACGAGTACGGTTAAAACCATATCGAATTCCATTGCCCAGGAAGTAAAGAAAATGCTGGCGCTCGGGGTTATTGCGGAGTCCCGGAGTGAGTGGGCTAGTCCTATCGTACTGGTGCCCAAGCCC
>NW_027442841.1:0-75407 GCF_048569485.1 Anomaloglossus baeobatrachus
TTTGGTGGAGATGATATTTAATAAAATAAGTAGAAATCCACTAAAAGTTTGTTTGGTTATCTTGCAATCCCGAGATAATCGTCTCCATGCTCCAAATCCATTTTAAAGCCATTTTTAAGGCATTTCGCGCATACATGAAATGAACACATTTTTCTCCAAAACTATAACAGATGCAAGCTTGTCCTGTTTGGTGGAGATGATATTTAATAAAATAAGTAGAAATCCACTAAAAGTTTTGTTTGGTTATCTTGCAATCCCGAGATAATCGTCTCCATGCTCCAAATCCATTTTAAAGCCATTTTTAAGGCATTTCGCGCATACATGAAATGAACACATTTTTCTCCAAAACTATAACAGATGCAAGCTTGTCCTGTTTGGTGGAGATGATATTTAATAAAATAAGTAGAAATCCACTAAAAGTTTTGTTTGGTTATCTTGCAATCCCGAGATAATCGTCTCCATGCTCCAAATCCATTTTAAAGCCATTTTTAAGGCATTTCGCGCATACATGAAATGAACACATTTTTCTCCAAAACTATAACAGATGCAAGCTTGTCCTGTTTGGTGGAGATGATATTTAATAAAATAAGTAGAAATCCACTAAAAGTTTTGTTTGGTTATATTGCAATCCCGAGATAATCGTCTCCATGCTCCAAATCCATTTTAAAGCCATTTTTAAGGCATTTCGCGCATACATGAAATGAACACATTTTTCTCCAAAACTATAACAGATGCAAGCTTGTCCTGTTTGGTGGAGATGATATTTAATAAAATAAGTAGAAATCCACTAAAAGTTTTGTTTGGTTATCTTGCAATCCCGAGATAATCGTCTCCATGCTCCAAATCCATTTTAAAGCCATTTTTAAGGCATTTCGCGCATACATGAAATGAACACATTTTTCTCCAAAACTATAACAGATGCAAGCTTGTCCTGTTTGGTGGAGATGATATTTAATAAAATAAGTAGAAATCCACTAAAAGTTTTGTTTGGTTATCTTGCAATCCCGAGATAATCGTCTCCATGCTCCAAATCCATTTTAAGGCATTTCGCGCATACATGAAATGAACACATTTTTCTCCAAAACTATAACAGATGCAAGCTTGTCCTGTTTGGTGGAGATGATATTTAATAAAATAAGTAGAAATCCACTAAAAGTTTTGTTTGGTTATCTTGCAATCCCGAGATAATCGTCTCCATGCTCCAAATCCATTTTAAAGCCATTTTTAAGGCATTTCGCGCATACATGAAATGAACACATTTTTCTCCAAAACTATAACAGATGCAAGCTTGTCCTGTTTGGTGGAGATGATATTTAATAAAATAAGTAGAAATCCACTAAAAGTTTTGTTTGGTTATCTTGCAATCCCGAGATAATCGTCTCCATGCTCCAAATCCATTTTAAAGCCATTTTTAAGGCATTTCGCGCATACATGAAATGAACACATTTTTCTCCAAAACTATAACAGATGCAAGCTTGTCCTGTTTGGTGGGAGATGATATTTAATAAAATAAGTAGAAATCCACTAAAAGTTTTGTTTGGTTATCTTGCAATCCCGAGATAATCGTCTCCATGCTCCAAATCCATTTTAAAGCCATTTTTAAGGCATTTCGCGCATACATGAAATGAACACATTTTTCTCCAAAACTATAACAGATGCAAGCTTGTCCTGTTTGGTGGAGATGATATTTAATAAAATAAGTAGAAATCCACTAAAAGTTTTGTTTGGTTATCTTGCAATCCCGAGATAATCGTCTCCATGCTCCAAATCCATTTTAAAGCCATTTTTAAGGCATTTCGCGCATACATGAAATGAACACATTTTTCTCCAAAACTATAACAGATGCAAGCTTGTCCTGTTTGGTGGAGATGATATTTAATAAAATAAGTAGAAATCCACTAAAAGTTTTGTTTGGTTATCTTGCAATCCCGAGATAATCGTCTCCATGCTCCAAATCCATTTTAAAGCCATTTTTAAGGCATTTCGCGCATACATGAAATGAACACATTTTTCTCCAAAACTATAACAGATGCAAGCTTGTCCCTGTTTGGTGGAGATGATATTTAATAAAATAAGTAGAAATCCACTAAAAGTTTTGTTTGGTTATCTTGCAATCCCGAGATAATCGTCTCCATGCTCCAAATCCATTTTAAAGCCATTTTTAAGGCATTTCGCGCATACATGAAATGAACACATTTTTCTCCAAAACTATAACAGATGCAAGCTTGTCCTGTTTGGTGGAGATGATATTTAATAAAATAAGTAGAAATCCACTAAAAGTTTTGTTTGGTTATCTTGCAATCCCGAGATAATCGTCTCCATGCTCCAAATCCATTTTAAAGCCATTTTTAAGGCATTTCGCGCATACATGAAATGAACACATTTTTCTCCAAAACTATAACAGATGCAAGCTTGTCCTGTTTGGTGGAGATGATATTTAATAAAATAAGTAGAAATCCACTAAAAGTTTTGTTTGGTTATCTTGCAATCCCGAGATAATCGTCTCCATGCTCCAAATCCATTTTAAAGCCATTTTTAAGGCATTTCGCGCATACATGAAATGAACACATTTTTCTCCAAAACTATAACAGATGCAAGCTTGTCCTGTTTGGTGGAGATGATATTTAATAAAATAAGTAGAAATCCACTAAAAGTTTTGTTTGGTTATCTTGCAATCCCCGAGATAATCGTCTCCATGCTCCAAATCCATTTTAAAGCCATTTTTAAGGCATTTCGCGCATACATGAAATGAACACATTTTTCTCCAAAACTATAACAGATGCAAGCTTGTCCTGTTTGGTGGAGATGATATTTAATAAAATAAGTAGAAATCCACTAAAAGTTTTGTTTGGTTATCTTGCAATCCCGAGATAATCGTCTCCATGCTCCAAATCCATTTTAAAGCCATTTTTAAGGCATTTCGCGCATACATGAAATGAACACATTTTTCTCCAAAACTATAACAGATGCAAGCTTGTCCTGTTTGGTGGAGATGATATTTAATAAAATAAGTAGAAATCCACTAAAAGTTTTGTTTGGTTATCTTGCAATCCCGAGATAATCGTCTCCATGCTCCAAATCCATTTTAAAGCCATTTTTAAGGCATTTCGCGCATACATGAAATGAACACATTTTTCTCCAAAACTATAACAGATGCAAGCTTGTCCTGTTTGGTGGAGATGATATTTAATAAAATAAGTAGAAATCCACTAAAAGTTTTGTTTGGTTATCTTGCAATCCCGAGATAATCGTCTCCATGCTCCAAATCCATTTTAAAGCCATTTTTAAGGCATTTCGCGCATACATGAAATGAACACATTTTTCTCCAAAACTATAACAGATGCAAGCTTGTCCTGTTTGGTGGAGATGATATTTAATAAAATAAGTAGAAATCCACTAAAAGTTTTGTTTGGTTATCTTGCAATCCCGAGATAATCGTCTCCATGCTCCAAATCCATTTTAAAGCCATTTTTAAGGCATTTCGCGCATACATGAAATGAACACATTTTTCTCCAAAACTATAACAGATGCAAGCTTGTCCTGTTTGGTGGAGATGATATTTAATAAAATAAGTAGAAATCCACTAAAAGTTTTGTTTGGTTATATTGCAATCCCGAGATAATCGTCTCCATGCTCCAAATCCATTTTAAAGCCATTTTTAAGGCATTTCGCGCATACATGAAATGAACACATTTTTCTCCAAAACTATAACAGATGCAAGCTTGTCCTGTTTGGTGGAGATGATATTTAATAAAATAAGTAGAAAATCCACTAAAAGTTTTGTTTGGTTATCTTGCAATCCCGAGATAATCGTCTCCATGCTCCAAATCCATTTTAAAGCCATTTTTAAGGCATTTCGCGCATACATGAAATGAACACATTTTTCTCCAAAACTATAACAGATGCAAGCTTGTCCTGTTTGGTGGAGATGATATTTAATAAAATAAGTAGAAATCCACTAAAAGTTTTGTTTGGTTATCTTGCAATCCCGAGATAATCGTCTCCATGCTCCAAATCCATTTTAAAGCCATTTTTAAGGCATTTCGCGCATACATGAAATGAACACATTTTTCTCCAAAACTATAACAGATGCAAGCTTGTCCTGTTTGGTGGAGATGATATTTAATAAAATAAGTAGAAATCCACTAAAAGTTTTGTTTGGTTATCTTGCAATCCCGAGATAATCGTCTCCATGCTCCAAATCCATTTTAAAGCCATTTTTAAGGCATTTCGCGCATACATGAAATGAACACATTTTTCTCCAAAACTATAACAGATGCAAGCTTGTCCTGTTTGGTGGAGATGATATTTAATAAAATAAGTAGAAATCCACTAAAAGTTTTGTTTGGTTATCTTGCAATCCCGAGATAATCGTCTCCATGCTCCAAATCCATTTTAAAGCCATTTTCTAAGGCATTTCGCGCATACATGAAATGAACACATTTTTCTCCAAAACTATAACAGATGCAAGCTTGTCCTGTTTGGTGGAGATGATATTTAATAAAATAAGTAGAAATCCACTAAAAGTTTTGTTTGGTTATCTTGCAATCCCGAGATAATCGTCTCCATGCTCCAAATCCATTTTAAAGCCATTTTTAAGGCATTTCGCGCATACATGAAATGAACACATTTTTCTCCAAAACTATAACAGATGCAAGCTTGTCCTGTTTGGTGGAGATGATATTTAATAAAATAAGTAGAAATCCACTAAAAGTTTTGTTTGGTTATCTTGCAATCCCGAGATAATCGTCTCCATGCTCCAAATCCATTTTAAAGCCATTTTTAAGGCATTTCGCGCATACATGAAATGAACACATTTTTCTCCAAAACTATAACAGATGCAAGCTTGTCCTGTTTGGTGGAGATGATATTTAATAAAATAAGTAGAAATCCACTAAAAGTTTTGTTTGGTTATCTTGCAATCCCGAGATAATCGTCTCCATGCTCCAAATCCATTTTAAAGCCATTTTTAAGGCATTTCGCGCATACATGAAATGAACACATTTTTCTCCAAAACTATAACAGATGCAAGCTTGTCCTGTTTGGTGGAGATGATATTTAATAAAATAAGTAGAAATCCACTAAAAGTTTTGTTTGGTTATCTTGCAATCCCGAGATAATCGTCTCCATGCTCCAAATCCATTTTAAAGCCATTTTTAAGGCATTTCGCGCATACATGAAATGAACACATTTTTCTCCAAAACTATAACAGATGCAAGCTTGTCCTGTTTGGTGGAGATGATATTTAATAAAATAAGTAGAAATCCACTAAAAGTTTTGTTTGGTTATCTTGCAATCCCGAGATAATCGTCTCCATGCTCCAAATCCATTTTAAAGCCATTTTTAAGGCATTTCGCGCATACATGAAATGAACACATTTTTCTCCAAAACTATAACAGATGCAAGCTTGTCCTGTTTGGTGGAGATGATATTTAATAAAATAAGTAGAAATCCCACTAAAAGTTTTGTTTGGTTATCTTGCAATCCCGAGATAATCGTCTCCATGCTCCAAATCCATTTTAAAGCCATTTTTAAGGCATTTCGCGCATACATGAAATGAACACATTTTTCTCCAAAACTATAACAGATGCAAGCTTGTCCTGTTTGGTGGAGATGATATTTAATAAAATAAGTAGAAATCCACTAAAAGTTTTGTTTGGTTATCTTGCAATCCCGAGATAATCGTCTCCATGCTCCAAATCCATTTTAAAGCCATTTTTAAGGCATTTCGCGCATACATGAAATGAACACATTTTTCTCCAAAACTATAACAGATGCAAGCTTGTCCTGTTTGGTGGAGATGATATTTAATAAAATAAGTAGAAATCCACTAAAAGTTTTGTTTGGTTATCTTGCAATCCCGAGATAATCGTCTCCATGCTCCAAATCCATTTTAAAGCCATTTTTAAGGCATTTCGCGCATACATGAAATGAACACATTTTTCTCCAAAACTATAACAGATGCAAGCTTGTCCTGTTTGGTGGAGATGATATTTAATAAAATAAGTAGAAATCCACTAAAAGTTTTGTTTGGTTATCTTGCAATCCCGAGATAATCGTCTCCATGCTCCAAATCCATTTTAAAGCCATTTTTAAGGCATTTCGCGCATACATGAAATGAACACATTTTTCTCCAAAACTATAACAGATGCAAGCTTGTCCTGTTTGGTGGAGATGATATTTAATAAAATAAGTAGAAATCCACTAAAAGTTTTGTTTGGTTATCTTGCAATCCCGAGATAATCGTCTCCATGCTCCAAATCCATTTTAAAGCCATTTTTAAGGCATTTCGCGCATACATGAAATGAACACATTTTTCTCCAAAACTATAACAGATGCAAGCTTGTCCTGTTTGGTGGAGATGATATTTAATAAAATAAGTAGAAATCCACTAAAAGTTTTGTTTGGTTATCTTGCAATCCCGAGATAATCGTCTCCATGCTCCAAATCCATTTTAAAGCCATTTTTAAGGCATTTCGCGCATACATGAAATGAACACATTTTTCTCCAAAACTATAACAGATGCAAGCTTGTCCTGTTTGGTGGAGATGATATTTAATAAAATAAGTAGAAATCCACTAAAAGTTTTGTTTGGTTATCTTGCAATCCCGAGATAATCGTCTCCATGCTCCAAATCCATTTTAAAGCCATTTTTAAGGCATTTCGCGCATACATGAAATGAACACATTTTTCTCCAAAACTATAACAGATGCAAGCTTGTCCTGTTTGGTGGAGATGATATTTAATAAAATAAGTAGAAATCCACTAAAAGTTTTGTTTGGTTATCTTGCAATCCCGAGATAATCGTCTCCATGCTCCAAATCCATTTTAAAGCCATTTTTAAGGCATTTCGCGCATACATGAAATGAACACATTTTTCTCCAAAACTATAACAGATGCAAGCTTGTCCTGTTTGGTGGAGATGATATTTAATAAAATAAGTAGAAATCCACTAAAAGTTTTGTTTGGTTATATTGCAATCCCGAGATAATCGTCTCCATGCTCCAAATCCATTTTAAAGCCATTTTTAAGGCATTTCGCGCATACATGAAATGAACACATTTTTCTCCAAAACTATAACAGATGCAAGCTTGTCCTGTTTGGTGGAGATGATATTTAATAAAATAAGTAGAAATCCACTAAAAGTTTTGTTTGGTTATCTTGCAATCCCGAGATAATCGTCTCCATGCTCCAAATCCATTTTAAAGCCATTTTTAAGGCATTTCGCGCATACATGAAATGAACACATTTTTCTCCAAAACTATAACAGATGCAAGCTTGGTCCTGTTTGGTGGAGATGATATTTAATAAAATAAGTAGAAATCCACTAAAAGTTTTGTTTGGTTATCTTGCAATCCCGAGATAATCGTCTCCATGCTCCCAAATCCATTTTAAAGCCATTTTTAAGGCATTTCGCGCATACATGAAATGAACACATTTTTCTCCAAAACTATAACAGATGCAAGCTTGTCCTGTTTGGTGGAGATGATATTTAATAAAATAAGTAGAAATCCACTAAAAGTTTTGTTTGGTTATCTTGCAATCCCGAGATAATCGTCTCCATGCTCCAAATCCATTTTAAAGCCATTTTTAAGGCATTTCGCGCATACATGAAATGAACACATTTTTCTCCAAAACTATAACAGATGCAAGCTTGTCCTGTTTGGTGGAGATGATATTTAATAAAATAAGTAGAAATCCACTAAAAGTTTTGTTTGGTTATATTGCAATCCCGAGATAATCGTCTCCATGCTCCAAATCCATTTTAAAGCCATTTTTAAGGCATTTCGCGCATACATGAAATGAACACATTTTTCTCCAAAACTATAACAGATGCAAGCTTGTCCTGTTTGGTGGAGATGATATTTAATAAAATAAGTAGAAATCCACTAAAAGTTTTGTTTGGTTATCTTGCAATCCCGAGATAATCGTCTCCATGCTCCAAATCCATTTTAAAGCCATTTTTAAGGCATTTCGCGCATACATGAAATGAACACATTTTTCTCCAAAACTATAACAGATGCAAGCTTGTCCTGTTTTGGTGGAGATGATATTTAATAAAATAAGTAGAAATCCACTAAAAGTTTTGTTTGGTTATCTTGCAATCCCGAGATAATCGTCTCCATGCTCCAAATCCATTTTAAAGCCATTTTTAAGGCATTTCGCGCATACATGAAATGAACACATTTTTCTCCAAAACTATAACAGATGCAAGCTTGTCCTGTTTGGTGGAGATGATATTTAATAAAATAAGTAGAAATCCACTAAAAGTTTTGTTTGGTTATCTTGCAATCCCGAGATAATCGTCTCCATGCTCCAAATCCATTTTAAAGCCATTTTTAAGGCATTTCGCGCATACATGAAATGAACACATTTTTCTCCAAAACTATAACAGATGCAAGCTTGTCCTGTTTGGTGGAGATGATATTTAATAAAATAAGTAGAAATCCACTAAAAGTTTTGTTTGGTTATCTTGCAATCCCGAGATAATCGTCTCCATGCTCCAAATCCATTTTAAAGCCATTTTTAAGGCATTTCGCGCATACATGAAATGAACACATTTTTCTCCAAAACTATAACAGATGCAAGCTTGTCCTGTTTGGTGGAGATGATATTTAATAAAATAAGTAGAAATCCACTAAAAGTTTTGTTTGGTTATCTTGCAATCCCGAGATAATCGTCTCCATGCTCCAAATCCATTTTAAAGCCATTTTTAAGGCATTTCGCGCATACATGAAATGAACACATTTTTCTCCAAAACTATAACAGATGCAAGCTTGTCCTGTTTGGTGGAGATGATATTTAATAAAATAAGTAGAAATCCACTAAAAGTTTTGTTTGGTTATCTTGCAATCCCGAGATAATCGTCTCCATGCTCCAAATCCATTTTAAAGCCATTTTTAAGGCATTTCGCGCATACATGAAATGAACACATTTTTCTCCAAAACTATAACAGATGCAAGCTTGTCCTGTTTGGTGGAGATGATATTTAATAAAATAAGTAGAAATCCACTAAAAGTTTTGTTTGGTTATCTTGCAATCCCGAGATAATCGTCTCCATGCTCCAAATCCATTTTAAAGCCATTTTTAAGGCATTTCGCGCATACATGAAATGAACACATTTTTCTCCAAAACTATAACAGATGCAAGCTTGTCCTGTTTGGTGGAGATGATATTTAATAAAATAAGTAGAAATCCACTAAAAGTTTTGTTTGGTTATCTTGCAATCCCGAGATAATCGTCTCCATGCTCCAAATCCATTTTAAAGCCATTTTTAAGGCATTTCGCGCATACATGAAATGAACACATTTTTCTCCAAAACTATAACAGATGCAAGCTTGTCCTGTTTGGTGGAGATGATATTTAATAAAATAAGTAGAAATCCACTAAAAGTTTTGTTTGGTTATCTTGCAATCCCGAGATAATCGTCTCCATGCTCCAAATCCATTTTAAAGCCATTTTTAAGGCATTTCGCGCATACATGAAATGAACACATTTTTCTCCAAAACTATAACAGATGCAAGCTTGTCCTGTTTGGTGGAGATGATATTTAATAAAATAAGTAGAAATCCACTAAAAGTTTTGTTTGGTTATCTTGCAATCCCGAGATAATCGTCTCCATGCTCCAAATCCATTTTAAAGCCATTTTTAAGGCATTTCGCGCATACATGAAATGAACACATTTTTCTCCAAAACTATAACAGATGCAAGCTTGTCCTGTTTGGTGGAGATGATATTTAATAAAATAAGTAGAAATCCACTAAAAGTTTTGTTTGGTTATCTTGCAATCCCGAGATAATCGTCTCCATGCTCCAAATCCATTTTAAAGCCATTTTTAAGGCATTTCGCGCATACATGAAATGAACACATTTTTCTCCAAAACTATAACAGATGCAAGCTTGTCCTGTTTGGTGGAGATGATATTTAATAAAATAAGTAGAAATCCACTAAAAGTTTTGTTTGGTTATCTTGCAATCCCGAGATAATCGTCTCCATGCTCCAAATCCATTTTAAAGCCATTTTTAAGGCATTTCGCGCATACATGAAATGAACACATTTTTCTCCAAAACTATAACAGATGCAAGCTTGTCCTGTTTGGTGGAGATGATATTTAATAAAATAAGTAGAAATCCACTAAAAGTTTTGTTTGGTTATCTTGCAATCCCGAGATAATCGTCTCCATGCTCCAAATCCATTTTAAAGCCATTTTTAAGGCATTTCGCGCATACATGAAATGAACACATTTTTCTCCAAAACTATAACAGATGCAAGCTTGTCCTGTTTGGTGGAGATGATATTTAATAAAATAAGTAGAAATCCACTAAAAGTTTTGTTTGGTTATCTTGCAATCCCGAGATAATCGTCTCCATGCTCCAAATCCATTTTAAAGCCATTTTTAAGGCATTTCGCGCATACATGAAATGAACACATTTTTCTCCAAAACTATAACAGATGCAAGCTTGTCCTGTTTGGTGGAGATAATATTTAATAAAATAAGTAGAAATCTACTAAAAGTTTCGTTTGTTTATATTGCCATCCTGAGATAATCGTCTCCATGCTCCAAATCCATTTTAAAGCCATTTCAAAGGCATTTTGCGCATACATGAAATGAACACATATTTCTCCAAAACTATAACACATGCAAGCTTGTCCTGTTTGGTGGAGATGATATTTAATAAAATAAGTAGAAATCCACTAAATGTTTTGTTTGGTTATCTTGCAATCCCGAGATAATCGTCTCCATGCTCCAAATCCATTTTAAAGCCATTTTTAAGGCATTTCGCGCATACATGAAATGAACACATTTTTCTCCAAAACTATAACAGATGCAAGCTTGTCCTGTTTGGTGGAGATGATATTTAATAAAATAAGTAGAAATCCACTAAAAGTTTTGTTTGGTTATCTTGCAATCCCGAGATAATCGTCTCCATGCTCCAAATCCATTTTAAAGCCATTTTTAAGGCATTTCGCGCATACATGAAATGAACACATTTTTCTCCAAAACTATAACAGATGCAAGCTTGTCCTGTTTGGTGGAGATGATATTTAATAAAATAAGTAGAAATCCACTAAAAGTTTTGTTTGGTTATCTTGCAATCCCGAGATAATCGTCTCCATGCTCCAAATCCATTTTAAAGCCATTTTTAAGGCATTTCGCGCATACATGAAATGAACACATTTTTCTCCAAAACTATAACAGATGCAAGCTTGTCCTGTTTGGTGGAGATGATATTTAATAAAATAAGTAGAAATCCACTAAAAGTTTTGTTTGGTTATCTTGCAATCCCGAGATAATCGTCTCCATGCTCCAAATCCATTTTAAAGCCATTTTTAAGGCATTTCGCGCATACATGAAATGAACACATTTTTCTCCAAAACTATAACAGATGCAAGCTTGTCCTGTTTGGTGGAGATGATATTTAATAAAATAAGTAGAAATCCACTAAAAGTTTTGTTTGGTTATCTTGCAATCCCGAGATAATCGTCTCCATGCTCCAAATCCATTTTAAAGCCATTTTTAAGGCATTTCGCGCATACATGAAATGAACACATTTTTCTCCAAAACTATAACAGATGCAAGCTTGTCCTGTTTGGTGGAGATGATATTTAATAAAATAAGTAGAAATCCACTAAAAGTTTTGTTTGGTTATCTTGCAATCCCGAGATAATCGTCTCCATGCTCCAAATCCATTTTAAAGCCATTTTTAAGGCATTTCGCGCATACATGAAATGAACACATTTTTCTCCAAAACTATAACAGATGCAAGCTTGTCCTGTTTGGTGGAGATAATATTTAATAAAATAAGTAGAAATCTACTAAAAGTTTCGTTTGTTTATATTGCCATCCTGAGATAATCGTCTCCATGCTCCAAATCCATTTTAAAGCCATTTCAAAGGCATTTTGCGCATACATGAAATGAACACATATTTCTCCAAAACTATAACACATGCAAGCTTGTCCTGTTTGGTGGAGATGATATTTAATAAAATAAGTAGAAATCCACTAAATGTTTTGTTTGGTTATCTTGCAATCCCGAGATAATCGTCTCCATGCTCCAAATCCATTTTAAAGCCATTTTTAAGGCATTTCGCGCATACATGAAATGAACACATTTTTCTCCAAAACTATAACAGATGCAAGCTTGTCCTGTTTGGTGGAGATGATATTTAATAAAATAAGTAGAAATCCACTAAAAGTTTTGTTTGGTTATCTTGCAATCCCGAGATAATCGTCTCCATGCTCCAAATCCATTTTAAAGCCATTTTTAAGGCATTTCGCGCATACATGAAATGAACACATTTTTCTCCAAAACTATAACAGATGCAAGCTTGTCCTGTTTGGTGATGATGATATTTAATAAAATAAGTAGAAATCCACTAAAAGTTTTGTTTGGTTATCTTGCAATCCCGAGATAATCGTCTCCATGCTCCAAATCCATTTTAAAGCCATTTTTAAGGCATTTCGCGCATACATGAAATGAACACATTTTTCTCCAAAACTATAACAGATGCAAGCTTGTCCTGTTTGGTGGAGATGATATTTAATAAAATAAGTAGAAATCCACTAAAAGTTTTGTTTGGTTATCTTGCAATCCCGAGATAATCGTCTCCATGCTCCAAATCCATTTTAAAGCCATTTTTAAGGCATTTCGCGCATACATGAAATGAACACATTTTTCTCCAAAACTATAACAGATGCAAGCTTGTCCTGTTTGGTGGAGATGATATTTAATAAAATAAGTAGAAATCCACTAAAAGTTTTGTTTGGTTATCTTGCAATCCCGAGATAATCGTCTCCATGCTCCAAATCCATTTTAAAGCCATTTTTAAGGCATTTCGCGCATACATGAAATGAACACATTTTTCTCCAAAACTATAACAGATGCAAGCTTGTCCTGTTTGGTGGAGATGATATTTAATAAAATAAGTAGAAATCCACTAAAAGTTTTGTTTGGTTATCTTGCAATCCCGAGATAATCGTCTCCATGCTCCAAATCCATTTTAAAGCCATTTTTAAGGCATTTCGCGCATACATGAAATGAACACATTTTTCTCCAAAACTATAACAGATGCAAGCTTGTCCTGTTTGGTGGAGATAATATTTAATAAAATAAGTAGAAATCTACTAAAAGTTTCGTTTGTTTATATTGCCATCCTGAGATAATCGTTTCCATGCTCCAAATCCATTTTAAAGCCATTTCAAAGGCATTTTGCGCATACATGAAATGAACACATATTTCTCCAAAACTATAACACATGCAAGCTTGTCCTGTTTGGTGGAGATGATATTTAATAAAATAAGTAGAAATCCACTAAATGTTTTGTTTGGTTATCTTGCAATCCCGAGATAATCGTCTCCATGCTCCAAATCCATTTTAAAGCCATTTTTAAGGCATTTCGCGCATACATGAAATGAACACATTTTTCTCCAAAACTATAACAGATGCAAGCTTGTCCTGTTTGGTGGAGATGATATTTAATAAAATAAGTAGAAATCCACTAAAAGTTTTGTTTGGTTATCTTGCAATCCCGAGATAATCGTCTCCATGCTCCAAATCCATTTTAAAGCCATTTTTAAGGCATTTCGCGCATACATGAAATGAACACATTTTTCTCCAAAACTATAACAGATGCAAGCTTGTCCTGTTTGGTGGAGATAATATTTAATAAAATAAGTAGAAATCTACTAAAAGTTTCGTTTGTTTATATTGCCATCCTGAGATAATCGTCTCCAGGCTCCAAATCCATTTTAAAGCCATTTCAAAGGCATTTTGCGCATACATGAAATGAACACATTTTTCTCCAAAACTATAACACATGCAAGCTTGTCCTGTTTGGTGGAGATGATATTTAATAAAATAAGTAGAAATCCACTAAAAGTTTTGTTTGGTTATCTTGCAATCCCGAGATAATCGTCTCCATGCTCCAAATCCATTTTAAAGCCATTTTTAAGGCATTTCGCGCATACATGAAATGAACACATTTTTCTCCAAAACTATAACAGATGCAAGCTTGTCCTGTTTGGTGGAGATGATATTTAATAAAATAAGTAGAAATCCACTAAAAGTTTTGTTTGGTTATCTTGCAATCCCGAGATAATCGTCTCCATGCTCCAAATCCATTTTAAAGCCATTTTTAAGGCATTTCGCGCATACATGAAATGAACACATTTTTCTCCAAAACTATAACAGATGCAAGCTTGTCCTGTTTGGTGGAGATGATATTTAATAAAATAAGTAGAAATCCACTAAAAGTTTTGTTTGGTTATCTTGCAATCCCGAGATAATCGTCTCCATGCTCCAAATCCATTTTAAAGCCATTTTTAAGGCATTTCGCGCATACATGAAATGAACACATTTTTCTCCAAAACTATAACAGATGCAAGCTTGTCCTGTTTGGTGGAGATGATATTTAATAAAATAAGTAGAGATGCACTAAAAGTTTTGTTTGGTTATCTTGCAATCCCGAGATAATCGTCTCCATGCTCCAAATCCATTTTAAAGCCATTTCAAAGGCATTTTGCGCATACATGAAATGAACACATTTTTCTCCAAAACTATAACACATGCAAGCTTGTCCTGTTTGGTGGAGATGATATTTAATAAAATAAGTAGAAATCCACTAAAAGTTTTGTTTGGTTATCTTGCAATCCCGAGATAATCGTCTCCATGCTCCAAATCCATTTTAAAGCCATTTTTAAGGCATTTCGCGCATACATGAAATGAACACATTTTTCTCCAAAACTATAACAGATGCAAGCTTGTCCTGTTTGGTGGAGATGATATTTAATAAAATAAGTAGAAATACACTAAAAGTTTTGTTTGGTTATCTTGCAATCCCGAGATAATCGTCTCCATGCTCCAAATCCATTTTAAAGCCATTTTTAAGGCATTTCGCGCATACATGAAATGAACACATTTTTCTCCAAAACTATAACAGATGCAAGCTTGTCCTGTTTGGTGGAGATGATATTTAATAAAATAAGTAGAAATCCACTAAAAGTTTTGTTTGGTTATCTTGCAATCCCGAGATAATCGTCTCCATGCTCCAAATCCATTTTATAGTCATTTTTAAGGCATTTCGCGCATACATGAAATGAACACATTTTTCTCCAAAGCTATAACAGATGCAAGCTTGTTCTGTTTGGTGGAGATGATATTTAATAAAATAAGTAGAAATCCACTAAAAGTTTTGTTTGGTTATCTTGCAATCCCGAGATAATCGTCTCCATGCTCCAAATCCATTTTAAAGCCATTTCAAAGGCATTTTGCGCATACATGAAATGAACACATTTTTCTCCAAAACTATAACACATGCAAGCTTGTCCTGTTTGGTGGAGATGATATTTAATAAAATAAGTAGAAATCCACTAAAAGTTTTGTTTGGTTATCTTGCAATCCCGAGATAATCGTCTCCATGCTCCAAATCCATTTTAAAGCCATTTTTAAGGCATTTCGCGCATACATGAAATGAACACATTTTTCTCCAAAACTATAACAGATGCAAGCTTGTCCTGTTTGGTGGAGATGATATTTAATAAAATAAGTAGAAATCCACTAAAAGTTTTGTTTGGTTATCTTGCAATCCCGAGATAATCGTCTCCATGCTCCAAATCCATTTTAAAGCCATTTTTAAGGCATTTCGCCTATACATGAAATGAACACATTTTTCTCCAAAACTATAACAGATGCAAGCTTGTCCTGTTTGGTGGAGATAATATTTAATAAAATAAGTAGAAATCTACTAAAAGTTTCGTTTGTTTATATTGCCATCCTGAGATAATCGTCTCCATGCTCCAAATCCATTTTAAAGCCATTTCAAAGGCATTTTGCGCATACATGAAATGAACACATTTTTCTCCAAAACTATAACACATGCAAGCTTGTCCTGTTTGGTGGAGATGATATTTAATAAAATAAGTAGAAATCCACTAAAAGTTTTGTTTGGTTTTCTTGCAATCCCGAGATAATCGTCTCCATGCTCCAAATCCATTTTAAAGCCATTTTTAAGGCATTTCGCGCATACATGAAATGAACACATTTTTCTCCAAAACTATAACAGATGCAAGCTTGTCCTGTTTGGTGGAGATAATATTTAATAAAAAAAGTAGAAATCTACTAAAAGTTTCGTTTGTTTATATTGCCATCCTGAGATAATCGTCTCCATGCTCCAAATCCATTTTAAAGCCATTTCAAAGGCATTTTGCGCATACATGAAATGAACACATTTTTCTCCAAAACTATAACACATGCAAGCTTGTCCTGTTTGGTGGAGATGATATTTAATAAAATAAGTAGAAATCCACTAAAAGTTTTGTTTGGTTATCTTGCAATCCCGAGATAATCGTCTCCATGTTCCAAATCCATTTTAAAGCCATTTTTAAGGCATTTCGCGCATACATGAAATGAACACATTTTTCTCCAAAACTATAACAGATGCAAGCTTGTCCTGTTTGGTGGAGATGATATTTAATAAAATAAGTAGAAATCCACTAAAAGTTTTGTTTGGTTATCTTGCAATCCCGAGATAATCGTCTCCATGCTCCAAATCCATTTTAAAGCCATTTTTAAGGCATTTCGCGCATACATGAAATGAACACATTTTTCTCCAAAACTATAACAGATGCAAGCTTGTCCTGTTTGGTGGAGATGATATTTAATAAAATAAGTAGAAATCCACTAAAAGTTTTGTTTGGTTATCTTGCAATCCCGAGATAATTGTCTCCATGCTCCAAATCCATTTTAAAGCCATTTTTAAGGCATTTCGCGCATACATGAAATGAACACATTTTTCTCCAAAACTATAACAGATGCAAGCTTGTCCTGTTTGGTGGAGATGATATTTAATAAAATAAGTAGAAATCCACTAAAAGTTTTGTTTGGTTATCTTGCAATCCCGAGATAATCGTCTCCATGCTCCAAATCCATTTTAAAGCCATTTTTAAGGCATTTCGCGCATACATGAAATGAACACATTTTTCTCCAAAACTATAACAGATGCAAGCTTGTCCTGTTTGGTGGAGATGATATTTAATAAAATAAGTAGAAATCCACTAAAAGTTTTGTTTGGTTATATTGCAATCCCGAGATAATCGTCTCCATGCTCCAAATCCATTTGAAAGCCATTTTTAAGGCATTTCGCGCATACATGAAATGAACACATTTTTCTCCAAAACTATAACAGATGCAAGCTTGTCCTGTTTGGTGGAGATGATATTTAATAAAATAAGTAGAAATCCACTAAAAGTTTTGTTTGGTTATCTTGCAATCCCGAGATAATCGTCTCCATGCTCCAAATCCATTTTAAAGCCATTTTTAAGGCATTTCGCGCATACATGAAATGAACACATTTTTCTCCAAAACTATAACAGATGCAAGCTTGTCCTGTTTGGTGGAGATGATATTTAATAAAATAAGTAGAAATCCACTAAAAGTTTTGTTTGGTTATCTTGCAATCCCGAGATAATCGTCTCCATGCTCCAAATCCATTTTAAAGCCATTTTTAAGGCATTTCGCGCATACATGAAATGAACACATTTTTCTCCAAAACTATAACAGATGCAAGCTTGTCCTGTTTGGTGGAGATGATATTTAATAAAATAAGTAGAAATCCACTAAAAGTTTTGTTTGGTTATCTTGCAATCCCGAGATAATCGTCTCCATGCTCCAAATCCATTTTAAAGCCATTTTTAAGGCATTTCGCGCATACATGAAATGAACACATTTTTCTCCAAAACTATAACAGATGCAAGCTTGTCCTGTTTGGTGGAGATAATATTTAATAAAATAAGTAGAAATCTACTAAAAGTTTCGTTTGTTTATATTGCCATCCTGAGATAATCGTCTCCATGCTCCAAATCCATTTTAAAGCCATTTCAAAGGCATTTTGCGCATACATGAAATGAACACATATTTCTCCAAAACTATAACACATGCAAGCTTGTCCTGTTTGGTGGAGATGATATTTAATAAAATAAGTAGAAATCCACTAAAAGTTTTGTTTGGTTATCTTGCAATCCCGAGATAATCGTCTCCATGCTCCAAATCCATTTTAAAGCCATTTTTAAGGCATTTCGCGCATACATGAAATGAACACATTTTTCTCCAAAACTATAACAGATGCAAGCTTGTCCTGTTTGGTGGAGATGATATTTAATAAAATAATTAGAAATCCACTAAAAGTTTTGTTTGGTTATCTTGCAATCCCGAGATAATCGTCTCCATGCTCCAAATCCATTTTAAAGCCATTTTTAAGGCATTTCGCACATAAATGAAATGAACACATTTTTCTCCAAAACTATAACAGATGCAAGCTTGTCCTGTTTGGTGGAGATAATATTTAATAAAATAAGTAGAAATCTACTAAAAGTTTCGTTTGTTTATATTGCCATCCTGAGATAATCGTCTCCATGCTCCAAATCCATTTTAAAGCCATTTTTAAGGCATTTTGCGCATACATGAAATGAACACATTTTTCTCCAAAACTATAACACATGCAAGCTTGTCCTGTTTGGTGGAGATGATATTTAATAAAATAAGTAGAAATCCACTAAAAGTTTTGTTTGGTTATCTTGCAATCCCGAGATAATCGTCTCCATGCTCCAAATCCATTTTAAAGCCATTTTTAAGGCATTTCGCGCATACATGAAATGAACACATTTTTCTCCAAAACTATAACAGATGCAAGCTTGTCCTGTTTGGTGGAGATGATATTTAATAAAATAAGTAGAAATCCACTAAAAGTTTTGTTTGGTTATCTTGCAATCCCGAGATAATCGTCTCCATGCTCCAAATCCATTTTAAAGCCATTTTTAAGGCATTTCGCGCATACATGAAATGAACACATTTTTCTCCAAAACTATAACAGATGCAAGCTTGTCCTGTTTGGTGGAGATAATATTTAATAAAATAAGTAGAAATCTACTAAAAGTTTCGTTTGTTTATATTGCCATCCTGAGATAATCGTCTCCATGCTCCAAATCCATTTTAAAGCCATTTCAAAGGCATTTTGCGCATACATGAAATGAACACATTTTTCTCCAAAACTATAACACATGCAAGCTTGTCCTGTTTGGTGGAGATGATATTTAATAAAATAAGTAGAAATCCACTAAAAGTTTTGTTTGGTTATCTTGCAATCCCGAGATAATCGTCTCCATGCTCCAAATCCATTTTAAAGCCATTTTTAAGGCATTTCGCGCATACATGAAATGAACACATTTTTCTCCAAAACTATAACAGATGCAAGCTTGTCCTGTTTGGTGGAGATGATATTTAATAAAATAAGTAGAAATCCACTAAAAGTTTTGTTTGGTTATCTTGCAATCCCGAGATAATCGTCTCCATGCTCCAAATCCATTTTAAAGCCATTTTTAAGGCATTTCGCGCATACATGAAATGAACACATTTTTCTCCAAAACTATAACAGATGCAAGCTTGTCCTGTTTGGTGGAGATAATATTTAATAAAATAAGTAGAAATCTACTAAAAGTTTCGTTTGTTTATATTGCCATCCTGAGATAATCGTCTCCATGCTCCAAATCCATTTTAAAGCCATTTCAAAGGCATTTTGCGCATACATGAAATGAACACATTTTTCTCCAAAACTATAACACATGCAAGCTTGTCCTGTTTGGTGGAGATGATATTTAATAAAATAAGTAGAAATCCACTAAAAGTTTTGTTTGGTTATCTTGCAATCCCGAGATAATCGTCTCCATGCTCCAAATCCATTTTAAAGCCATTTTTAAGGCATTTCGCGCATACATGAAATGAACACATTTTTCTCCAAAACTATAACAGATGCAAGCTTGTCCTGTTTGGTGGAGATGATATTTAATAAAATAAGTAGAAATCCACTAAAAGTTTTGTTTGGTTATCTTGCAATCCCGAGATAATCGTCTCCATGCTCCAAATCCATTTTAAAGCCATTTTTAAGGCATTTCGCGCATACATGAAATGAACACATTTTTCTCCAAAACTATAACAGATGCAAGCTTGTCCTGTTTGGTGGAGATGATATTTAATAAAATAAGTAGAAATCCACTAAAAGTTTTGTTTGGTTATCTTGCAATCCCGAGATAATCGTCTCCATGCTCCAAATCCATTTTAAAGCCATTTTTAAGGCATTTCGCGCATACATGAAATGAACACATTTTTCTCCAAAACTATAACAGATGCAAGCTTGTCCTGTTTGGTTGAGATGATATTTAATAAAATAAGTAGAGATCCACTAAAAGTTTTGTTTGGTTATCTTGCAATCCCGAGATAATCGTCTCCATGCTCCAAATCCATTTTAAAGCCATTTCAAAGGCATTTTGCGCATACATGAAATGAACACATTTTTCTCCAAAACTATAACACATGCAAGCTTGTCCTGTTTGGTGGAGATGATATTTAATAAAATAAGTAGAAATCCACTAAAAGTTTTGTTTGGTTATCTTGCAATCCCGAGATAATCGTCTCCATGCTCCAAATCCATTTTAAAGCCATTTTAAGGCATTTCGCGCATACATGAAATGAACACATTTTTCTCAAAAACTATAACAGATGCAAGCTTGTCCTGTTTGGTGGAGATAATATTTAATAAAATAAGTAGAAATCTACTAAAAGTTTCGTTTGTTTATATTGCCATCCTGAGATAATCGTCTCCATGCTCCAAATCCATTTTAAAGCCATTTCAAAGGCATTTTGCGCATACATGAAATGAACACATATTTCTCCAAAACTATAACACATGCAAGCTTGTCCTGTTTGGTGGAGATGATATTTAATAAAATAAGTAGAAATCCACTAAAAGTTTTGTTTGGTTATCTTGCAATCCCGAGATAATCGTCTCCATGCTCCAAATCCATTTTAAAGCCATTTTTAAGGCATTTCGCGCATACATGAAATGAACACATTTTTCTCCAAAACTATAACAGATGCAAGCTTGTCCTGTTTGGTGGAGATGATATTTAATAAAATAAGTAGAAATCCACTAAAAGTTTTGTTTGGTTATCTTGCAATCCCGAGATAATCGTCTCCATGCTCCAAATCCATTTTAAAGCCATTTTTAAGGCATTTCGCGCATACATGAAATGAACACATTTTTCTCCAAAACTATAACAGATGCAAGCTTGTCCTGTTTGGTGGAGATAATATTTAATAAAATAAGTAGAAATCTACTAAAAGTTTCGTTTGTTTATATTGCCATCCTGAGATAATCGTCTCCATGCTCCAAATCCATTTTAAAGCCATTTCAAAGGCATTTTGCGCATACATGAAATGAACACATTTTTCTCCAAAACTATAACACATGCAAGCTTGTCCTGTTTGGTGGAGATGATATTTAATAAAATAAGTAGAAATCCACTAAAAGTTTTGTTTGGTTATCTTGCAATCCCGAGATAATCGTCTCCATGCTCCAAATCCATTTTAAAGCCATTTTTAAGGCATTTCGCGCATACATGAAATGAACACATTTTTCTCCAAAACTATAACAGATGCAAGCTTGTCCTGTTTGGTGGAGATGATATTTAATAAAATAAGTAGAAATCCACTAAAAGTTTTGTTTGGTTATCTTGCAATCCCGAGATAATCGTCTCCATGCTCCAAATCCATTTTAAAGCCATTTTTAAGGCATTTCGCGCATACATGAAATGAACACATTTTTCTCCAAAACTATAACAGATGCAAGCTTGTCCTGTTTGGTGGAGATAATATTTAATAAAATAAGTAGAAATCTACTAAAAGTTTCGTTTGTTTATATTGCCATCCTGAGATAATCGTCTCCATGCTCCAAATCCATTTTAAAGCCATTTCAAAGGCATTTTGCGCATACATGAAATGAACACATTTTTCTCCAAAACTATAACACATGCAAGCTTGTCCTGTTTGGTGGAGATGATATTTAATAAAATAAGTAGAAATCCACTAAAAGTTTTGTTTGGTTATCTTGCAATCCCGAGATAATCGTCTCCATGCTCCATATCCATTTTAAAGCCATTTTTAAGGCATTTCGCGCATACATGAAATGAACACATTTTTCTCCAAAACTATAACAGATGCAAGCTTGTCCTGTTTGGTGGAGATGATATTTAATAAAATAAGTAGAAATCCACTAAAAGTTTTGTTTGGTTATCTTGCAATCCCGAGATAATCGTCTCCATGCTACAAATCCATTTTAAAGCCATTTTTAAGGCATTTCGCGCATACATGAAATGAACACATTTTTCTCCAAAACTATAACAGATGCAAGCTTGTCCTGTTTGGTGGAGATAATATTTAATAAAATAAGTAGAAATCTACTAAAAGTTTCGTTTGTTTATATTGCCATCCTGAGATAATCGTCTCCATGCTCCAAATCCATTTTAAAGCCATTTCAAAGGCATTTTGCGCATACATGAAATGAACACATTTTTCTCCAAAACTATAACACATGCAAGCTTGTCCTGTTTGGTGGAGATGATATTTAATAAAATAAGTAGAAATCCACTAAAAGTTTTGTTTGGTTATCTTGCAATCCCGAGATAATCGTCTCCATGCTCCAAATCCATTTTAAAGCCATTTTTAAGGCATTTCGCGCATACATGAAATTAACACATTTTTATCCAAAACTATAACAGATGCAAGCTTGTCCTGTTTGGTGGAGATGATATTTAATAAAATAAGTAGAAATCCACTAAAAGTTTTGTTTGGTTATCTTGCAATCCCGAGATAATCGTCTCCATGCTCCAAATCCATTTTAAAGCCATTTTTAAGGCATTTCGCGCATACATGAAGTGAACACATTTTTCTCCAAAACTATAACAGATGCAAGCTTGTCCTGTTTGGTGGAGATGATATTTAATAAAATAAGTAGAAATCCACTAAAAGTTTTGTTTGGTTATCTTGCAATCCCGAGATAATCGTCTCCATGCTCCAAATCCATTTTAAAGCCATTTTTAAGGCATTTCGCGCATACATGAAATGAACACATTTTTCTCCAAAACTATAACAGATGCAAGCTTGTCCTGTTTGGTGGAGATGATATTTAATAAAATAAGTAGAGATCCACTAAAAGTTTTGTTTGGTTATCTTGCAATCCCGAGATAATCGTCTCCATGCTCCAAATCCATTTTAAAGCCATTTCAAAGGCATTTTGCGCATACATGAAATGAACACATTTTTCTCCAAAACTATAACACATGCAAGCTTGTCCTGTTTGGTGGAGATGATATTTAATAAAATAAGTAGAAATCCACTAAAAGTTTTGTTTGGTTATCTTGCAATCCCGAGATAATCGTCTCCATGCTCCAAATCCATTTTAAAGCCATTTTTAAGGCATTTCGCGCATACATGAAATGAACACATTTTTCTCCAAAACTATAACAGATGCAAGCTTGTCCTGTTTGGTGGAGATAATATTTAATAAAATAAGTAGAAATCTAATAAAAGTTTCGTTTGTTTATATTGCCATCTTGAGATAATCGTCTCCATGCTCCAAATCCATTTTAAAGCCATTTCAAAGGCATTTTGCGCATACATGAAATGAACACATTTTTCTCCAAAACTATAACACATGCAAGCTTGTCCTGTTTGGTGGAGATGATATTTAATAAAATAAGTAGAAATCCACTAAAAGTTTTGTTTGGTTATCTTGCAATCCCGAGATAATCGTCTCCATGCTCCAAATCCATTTTAAAGCCATTTTTAAGGCATTTCGCGCATACATGAAATGAACACATTTTTCTCCAAAACTATAACAGATGCAAGCTTGTCCTGTTTGGTGGAGATAATATTTAATAAAATAAGTAGAAATCTACTAAAAGTTTTGTTTGTTTATATTGCCATCCTGAGATAATCGTCTCCATGCTCCAAATCCATTTTAAAGCCATTTCAAAGGCATTTTGCGCATACATGAAATGAACACATTTTTCTCCAAAACTATAACACATGCAAGCTTGTCCTGTTTGGTGGAGATGATATTTAATAAAATAAGTAGAAATCCACTAAAAGTTTTGTTTGGTTATCTTGCAATCCCGAGATAATCGTCTCCATGCTCCATATCCATTTTAAAGCCATTTTTAAGGCATTTCGCGCATACATGAAATGAACACATTTTTCTCCAAAACTATAACAGATGCAAGCTTGTCCTGTTTGGTGGAGATGATATTTAATAAAATAAGTAGAAATCCACTAAAAGTTTTGTTTGGTTATCTTGCAATCCCGAGATAATAGTCTCCATGCTCCAAATCCATTTTAAAGCCATTTTTAAGGCATTTCGCGCAAACATGAAATGAACACATTTTTCTCCAAAACTATAACAGATGCAAGCTTGTCCTGTTTGGTGGAGATAATATTTAATAAAATAAGTAGAAATCTACTAAAAGTTTCGTTTGTTTATATTGCCATCCTGAGATAATCGTCTCCATGCTCCAAATCCATTTTAAAGCCATTTCAAAGGCATTTTGCGCATACATGAAATGAACACATTTTTCTCCAAAACTATAACACATGCAAGCTTGTCCTGTTTGGTGGAGATGATATTTAATAAAATAAGTAGAAATCCACTAAAAGTTTTGTTTGGTTATCTTGCAATCCCGAGATAATCGTCTCCATGCTCCAAATCCATTTTAAAGCCATTTTTAAGGCATTTCGCGCATACATGAAATTAACACATTTTTCTCCAAAACTATAACAGATGCAAGCTTGTCCTGTTTGGTGGAGATGATATTTAATAAAATAAGTAGAAATCCACTAAAAGTTTTGTTTGGTTATCTTGCAATCCCGAGATAATCGTCTCCATGCTCCAAATCCATTTTAAAGCCATTTTTAAGGCATTTCGCGCATACATGAAATGAACACATTTTTCTCCAAAACTATAACAGATGCAAGCTTGTCCTGTTTGGTGGAGATAATATTTAATAAAATAAGTAGAAATCTACTAAAAGTTTCGTTTGTTTATATTGCCATCCTGAGATAATCGTCTCCATGCTCCAAATCCATTTTAAAGCCATTTCAAAGGCATTTTGCGCATACATGAAATGAACACATTTTTCTCCAAAACTATAACACATGCAAGCTTGTCCTGTTTGGTGGAGATGATATTTAATAAAATAAGTAGAAATCCACTAAAAGTTTTGTTTGGTTATCTTGCAATCCCGAGATAATCGTCTCCATGCTCCAAATCCATTTTAAAGCCATTTTTAAGGCATTTCGCGCATACATGAAATGAACACATTTTTCTCCAAAACTATAACAGATGCAAGCTTGTCCTGTTTGGTGGAGATGATATTTAATAAAATAAGTAGAAATCCACTAAAAGTTTTGTTTGGTTATCTTGCAATCCCGAGATAATCGTCTCCATGCTCCAAATCCATTTTAAAGCCATTTTTAAGGCATTTCGCGCATACATGAAATGAACACATTTTTCTCCAAAACTATAACAGATGCAAGCTTGTCCTGTTTGGTGGAGATAATATTTAATAAAATAAGTAGAAATCTACTAAAAGTTTCGTTTGTTTATATTGCCATCCTGAGATAATCGTCTCCATGCTCCAAATCCATTTTAAAGCCATTTCAAAGGCATTTTGCGCATACATGAAATGAACACATTTTTCTCCAAAACTATAACACATGCAAGCTTGTCCTGTTTGGTGGAGATGATATTTAATAAAATAAGTAGAAATCCACTAAAAGTTTTGTTTGGTTATCTTGCAATCCCGAGATAATCGTCTCCATGCTCCAAATCCATTTTAAAGCCATTTTTAAGGCATTTCGCGCATACATGAAATGAACACATTTTTCTCCAAAACTATAACAGATGCAAGCTTGTCCTGTTTGGTGGAGATGATATTTAATAAAATAAGTAGAAATCCACTAAAAGTTTTGTTTGGTTATCTTGCAATCCCGAGATAATCGTCTCCATGCTCCAAATCCATTTTAAAGCCATTTTTAAGGCATTTCGCGCATACATGAAATGAACACATTTTTCTCCAAAACTATAACAGATGCAAGCTTGTCCTGTTTGGTGGAGATGATATTTAATAAAATAAGTAGAAATCCACTAAAAGTTTTGTTTGGTTATCTTGCAATCCCGAGATAATCGTCTCCATGCTCCAAATCCATTTTAAAGCCATTTTTAAGGCATTTCGCGCATACATGAAATGAACACATTTTTCTCCAAAACTATAACAGATGCAAGCTTGTCCTGTTTGGTGGAGATGATATTTAATAAAATAAGTAGAGATCCACTAAAAGTTTTGTTTGGTTATCTTGCAATCCCGAGATAATCGTCTCCATGCTCCAAATCCATTTTAAAGCCATTTCAAAGGCATTTTGCGCATACATGAAATGAACACATTTTTCTCCAAAACTATAACACATGCAAGCTTGTCCTGTTTGGTGGAGATGATATTTAATAAAATAAGTAGAAATCCACTAAAAGTTTTGTTTGGTTATCTTGCAATCCCGAGATAATCGTCTCCATGCTCCAAATCCATTTTAAAGCCATTTTTAAGGCATTTCGCGCATACATGAAATGAACACATTTTTCTCCAAAACTATAACAGATGCAAGCTTGTCCTGTTTGGTGGAGATAATATTTAATAAAATAAGTAGAAATCTACTAAAAGTTTCGTTTGTTTATATTGCCATCCTGAGATAATCGTCTCCATGCTCCAAATCCATTTTAAAGCCATTTCAAAGGCATTTAGCGCATACATGAAATGAACACATATTTCTCCAAAACTATAACACATGCAAGCTTGTCCTGTTTGGTGGAGATGATATTTAATAAAATAAGTAGAAATCCACTAAAAGTTTTGTTTGGTTATCTTGCAATCCCGAGATAATCGTCTCCATGCTCCAAATCCATTTTAAAGCCATTTTTAAGGCATTTCGCGCATACATGAAATGAACACATTTTTCTCCAAAACTATAACAGATGCAAGCTTGTCCTGTTTGGTGGAGATGATATTTAATAAAATAAGTAGAAATCCACTAAAAGTTTTGTTTGGTTATCTTGCAATCCCGAGATAATCGTCTCCATGCTCCAAATCCATTTTAAAGCCATTTTTAAGGCATTTCGCGCATACATGAAATGAACACATTTTTCTCCAAAACTATAACAGATGCAAGCTTGTCCTGTTTGGTGGAGATAATATTTAATAAAATAAGTAGAAATCTACTAAAAGTTTCGTTTGTTTATATTGCCATCCTGAGATAATCGTCTCCATGCTCCAAATCCATTTTAAAGCCATTTCAAAGGCATTTTGCGCATACATGAAATGAACACATTTTTCTCCAAAACTATAACACATGCAAGCTTGTCCTGTTTGGTGGAGATGATATTTAATAAAATAAGTAGAAATCCACTAAAAGTTTTGTTTGGTTATCTTGCAATCCCGAGATAATCGACTCCATGCTCCAAATCCATTTTAAAGCCATTTTTAAGGCATTTCGCGCATACATGAAATGAACACATTTTTCTCCAAAACTATAACAGATGCAAGCTTGTCCTGTTTGGTGGAGATAATATTTAATAAAATAAGTAGAAATCTACTAAAAGTTTCGTTTGTTTATATTGCCATCCTGAGATAATCGTCTCCATGCTCCAAATCCATTTTAAAGCCATTTCAAAGGCATTTTGCGCATACATGAAATGAACACATTTTTCTCCAAAACTATAACACATGCAAGCTTGTCCTGTTTGGTGGAGATGATATTTAATAAAATAAGTAGAAATCCACTAAAAGTTTTGTTTGGTTATCTTGCAATCCCGAGATAATCGTCTCCATGCTCCATATCCATTTTAAAGCCATTTTTAAGGCATTTCGCGCATACATGAAATGAACACATTTTTCTCCAAAACTATAACAGATGCAAGCTTGTCCTGTTTGGTGGAGATGATATTTAATAAAATAAGTAGAAATCCACTAAAAGTTTTGTTTGGTTATCTTGCAATCCCGAGATAATCGTCTCCATGCTCCAAATCCATTTTAAAGCCATTTTTAAGGCATTTCGCGCATACATGAAATGAACACATTTTTCTCCAAAACTATAACAGATGCAAGCTTGTCCTGTTTGGTGGAGATAATATTAAATAAAATAAGTAGAAATCTACTAAAAGTTTCGTTTGTTTATATTGCCATCCTGAGATAATCGTCTCCATGCTCCAAATCCATTTTAAAGCCATTTCAAAGGCATTTTGCGCATACATGAAATGAACACATTTTTCTCCAAAACTATAACACATGCAAGCTTGTCCTGTTTGGTGGAGATGATATTTAATAAAATAAGTAGAAATCCACTAAAAGTTTTGTTTGGTTATCTTGCAATCCCGAGATAATCGTCTCCATGCTCCAAATCCATTTTAAAGCCATTTTTAAGGCATTTCGCGCATACATGAAATTAACACATTTTTCTCCAAAACTATAACAGATGCAAGCTTGTCCTGTTTGGTGGAGATGATATTTAATAAAATAAGTAGAAATCCACTAAAAGTTTTGTTTGGTTATCTTGCAATCCCGAGATAATCGTCTCCATGCTCCAAATCCATTTTAAAGCCATTTTTAAGGCATTTCGCGCATACATGAAATGAACACATTTTTCTCCAAAACTTTAACAGATGCAAGCTTGTCCTGTTTGGTGGAGATGATATTTAATAAAATAAGTAGAAATCCACTAAAAGTTTTGTTTGGTTATCTTGCAATCCCGAGATAATCGTCTCCATGCTCCAAATCCATTTTAAAGCCATTTTTAAGGCATTTCGCGCATACATGAAATGAACACATTTTTCTCCAAAACTATAACAGATGCAAGCTTGTCCTGTTTGGTGGAGATGATATTTAATAAAATAAGTAGAGATCCACTAAAAGTTTTGTTTGGTTATCTTGCAATCCCGAGATAATCGTCTCCATGCTCCAAATCCATTTTAAAGCCATTTCAAAGGCATTTTGCGCATACATGAAATGAACACATTTTTCTCCAAAACTATAACACATGCAAGCTTGTCCTGTTTGGTGGAGATGATATTTAATAAAATAAGTAGAAATCCACTAAAAGTTTTGTTTGGTTATCTTGCAATCCCGAGATAATCGTCTCCATGCTCCAAATCCATTTTAAAGCCATTTTTAAGGCATTTCGCGCATACATGAAATGAACACATTTTTCTCCAAAACTATAACAGATGCAAGCTTGTCCTGTTTGGTGGAGATAATATTTAATAAAATAAGTAGAAATCTACTAAAAGTTTCGTTTGTTTATATTGCCATCCTGAGATAATCGTCTCCATGCTCCAAATCCATTTTAAAGCCATTTCAAAGGCATTTTGCGCATACATGAAATGAACACATTTTTCTCCAAAACTATAACACATGCAAGCTTGTCCTGTTTGGTGGAGATGATATTTAATAAAATAAGTAGAAATCCACTAAAAGTTTTGTTTGGTTATCTTGCAATCCCGAGATAATCGTCTCCATGCTCCATATCCATTTTAAAGCCATTTTTAAGGCATTTCGCGCATACATGAAATGAACACATTTTTCTCCAAAACTATAACAGATGCAAGCTTGTCCTGTTTGGTGGAGATGATATTTAATAAAATAAGTAGAAATCCACTAAAAGTTTTGTTTGGTTATCTTGCAATCCCGAGAAAATCGTCTCCATGCTCCAAATCCATTTTAAAGCCATTTTTAAGGCATTTCGCGCATACATGAAATGAACACATTTTTCTCCAAAACTATAACAGATGCAAGCTTGTCCTGTTTGGTGGAGATAATATTTAATAAAATAAGTAGAAATCTACTAAAAGTTTCGTTTGTTTATATTGCCATCCTGAGATAATCGTCTCCATGCTCCAAATCCATTTTAAAGCCATTTCAAAGGCATTTTGCGCATACATGAAATGAACACATTTTTCTCCAAAACTATAACACATGCAAGCTTGTCCTGTTTGGTGGAGATGATATTTAATAAAATAAGTAGAAATCCACTAAAAGTTTTGTTTGGTTATCTTGCAATCCCGAGATAATCGTCTCCATGCTCCAAATCCATTTTAAAGCAATTTTTAAGGCATTTCGCGCATACATGAAATTAACACATTTTTCTCCAAAACTATAACAGATGCAAGCTTGTCCTGTTTGGTGGAGATGATATTTAATAAAATAAGTAGAAATCCACTAAAAGTTTTGTTTGGTTATCTTGCAATCCCGAGATAATCGTCTCCATGCTCCAAATCCATTTTAAAGCCATTTTTAAGGCATTTCGCGCATACATGAAATGAACACATTTTTCTCCAAAACTATAACAGATGCAAGCTTGTCCTGTTTGGTGGAGATGATATTTAATAAAATAAGTAGAAATCCACTAAAAGTTTTGTTTGGTTATCTTGCAATCCCGAGATAATCGTCTCCATGCTCCAAATCCATTTTAAAGCCATTTTTAAGGCATTTCGCGCATACATGAAATGAACACATTTTTCTCCAAAACTATAACAGATGCAAGCTTGTCCTGTTTGGTGGAGATGATATTTAATAAAATAAGTAGAGATCCACTAAAAGTTTTGTTTGGTTATCTTGCAATCCCGAGATAATCGTCTCCATGCTCCAAATCCATTTTAAAGCCATTTCAAAGGCATTTTGCGCATACATGAAATGAACACATTTTTCTCCAAAACTATAACACATGCAAGCTTGTCCTGTTTGGTGGAGATGATATTTAATAAAATAAGTAGAAATCCACTAAAAGTTTTGTTTGGTTATCTTGCAATCCCGAGATAATCGTCTCCATGCTCCAAATCCATTTTAAAGCCATTTTTAAGGCATTTCGCGCATACATGAAATGAACACATTTTTCTCCAAAACTATAACAGATGCAAGCTTGTCCTGTTTGGTGGAGATAATATTTAATAAAATAAGTAGAAATCTACTAAAAGTTTCGTTTGTTTATATTGCCATCCTGAGATAATCGTCTCCATGCTCCAAATCCATTTTAAAGCCATTTCAAAGGCATTTTGCGCATACATGAAATGAACACATTTTTCTCCAAAACTATAACACATGCAAGCTTGTCCTGTTTGGTGGAGATGATATTTAATAAAATAAGTAGAAATCCACTAAAAGTTTTGTTTGGTTATCTTGCAATCCCGAGATAATCGTCTCCATGCTCCAAATCCATTTTAAAGCCATTTTTAAGGCATTTCGCGCATACATGAAATGAACACATTTTTCTCCAAAACTATAACAGATGCAAGCTTGTCCTGTTTGGTGGAGATGATATTTAATAAAATAAGTAGAAATCCACTAAAAGTTTTGTTTGGTTATCTTGCAATCCCGAGATAATCGTCTCCATGCTCCAAATCCATTTTAAAGCCATTTTTAAGGCATTTCGCGCATACATGAAATGAACACATTTTTCTCCAAAACTATAACAGATGCAAGCTTGTCCTGTTTGGTGGAGATGATATTTAATAAAATAAGTAGAAATCCACTAAAAGTTTTGTTTGGTTATCTTGCAATCCCGAGATAATCGTCTCCATGCTCCAAATCCATTTTATAGTCATTTTTAAGGCATTTCGCGCATACATGAAATGAACACATTTTTCTCCAAAACTATAACAGATGCAAGCTTGTCCTGTTTGGTGGAGATGATATTTAATAAAATAAGTAGAAATCCACTAAAAGTTTTGTTTGGTTATCTTGCAATCCCGAGATAATCGTCTCCATGCTCCAAATCCATTTTAAAGCCATTTTTAAGGCATTTCGCGCATACATGAAATGAACACATTTTTCTCCAAAACTATAACAGATGCAAGCTTGTCCTGTTTGGTGGAGATGATATTTAATAAAATAAGTAGAGATCCACTAAAAGTTTTGTTTGGTTATCTTGCAATCCCGAGATAATCGTCTCCATGCTCCAAATCCATTTTAAAGCCATTTCAAAGGCATTTTGCGCATACATGAAATGAACACATTTTTCTCCAAAACTATAACACATGCAAGCTTGTCCTGTTTGGTGGAGATGATATTTAATAAAATAAGTAGAAATCCACTAAAAGTTTTGTTTGGTTATCTTGCAATCCCGAGATAATCGTCTCCATGCTCCAAATCCATTTTAAAGCCATTTTTAAGGCATTTCGCGCATACATGAAATGAACACATTTTTCTCCAAAACTATAACAGATGCAAGCTTGTCCTGTTTGGTGGAGATAATATTTAATAAAATAAGTAGAAATCTACTAAAAGTTTCGTTTGTTTATATTGCCATCCTGAGATAATCGTCTCCATGCTCCAAATCCATTTTAAAGCCATTTCAAAGGCATTTTGCGCATACATGAAATGAACACATTTTTCTCCAAAACTATAACACATGCAAGCTTGTCCTGTTTGGTGGAGATGATATTTAATAAAATAAGTAGAAATCCACTAAAAGTTTTGTTTGGTTATCTTGCAATCCCGAGATAATCGTCTCCATGCTCCAAATCCATTTTAAAGCCATTTTTAAGGCATTTCGCGCATACATGAAATGAACACATTTTTCTCCAAAACTATAACAGATGCAAGCTTGTCCTGTTTGGTGGAGATGATATTTAATAAAATAAGTAGAAATCCACTAAAAGTTTTGTTTGGTTATCTTGCAATCCCGAGATAATCGTCTCCATGCTCCAAATCCATTTTAAAGCCATTTTTAAGGCATTTCGCGCATACATGAAATGAACACATTTTTCTCCAAAACTATAACAGATGCAAGCTTGTCCTGTTTGGTGGAGATGATATTTAATAAAATAAGTAGAAATCCACTAAAAGTTTTGTTTGGTTATCTTGCAATCCCGAGATAATCGTCTCCATGCTCCAAATCCATTTTATAGTCATTTTTAAGGCATTTCGCGCATACATGAAATGAACACATTTTTCTCCAAAACTATAACAGATGCAAGCTTGTCCTGTTTGGTGGAGATGATATTTAATAAAATAAGTAGAAATCCACTAAAAGTTTTGTTTGGTTATCTTGCAATCCCGAGATAATCGTCTCCATGCTCCAAATCCATTTTAAAGCCATTTTTAAGGCATTTCGCGCATACATGAAATAAACACATTTTTCTCCAAAACTATAACAGATGCAAGCTTGTCCTGTTTGGTGGAGATGATATTTAATAAAATAAGTAGAAATCCACTAAAAGTTTTGTTTGGTTATCTTGCAATCCCGAGATAATCGTCTCCATGCTCCAAATCCATTTTAAAGCCATTTTTAAGGCATTTCGCGCATACATGAAATGAACACATTTTTCTCCAAAACTATAACACATGCAAGCTTGTCCTGTTTGGTGGAGATGATATTTAGAAAAATAAGTAGAAATCCACTAAAAGTTTTGTTTGGTTATCTTGCAATCCCGAGATAATCGTCTCCATGCTCCAAATCCATTTTAAAGCCATTTTTAAGGCATTTCGCGCATACATGAAATGAACACATTTTTCTCCAAAACTATAACAGATGCAAGCTTGTCCTGTTTGGTGGAGATGATATTTAATAAAATAAGTAGAAATCCACTAAACGTTTTGTTTGGTTATCTTGCAATCCCGAGATAATCGTCTCCATGCTCCAAATCCATTTTAAAGCCATTTTTAAGGCATTTCGCGCATACATGAAATGAACACATTTTTCTCCAAAACTATAACACATGCAAGCTTGTCCTGTTTGGTGTAGATGATATTTAATAAAATAAGTAGAAATCCACTAAAAGTTTTGTTTGGTTATCTTGCAATCCCGAGATAATCGTCTCCATGCTCCAAATCCATTTTATAGTCATTTTTAAGGCATTTCGCGCATACATGAAATGAACACATTTTTCTCCAAAACTATAACAGATGCAAGCTTGTCCTGTTTGGTGGAGATGATATTTAATAAAATAAGTAGAAATCCACTAAAAGTTTTGTTTGGTTATCTTGCAATCCCGAGATAATCGTCTCCATGCTCCAAATCCATTTTAAAGCCATTTCAAAGGCATTTTGCGCATACATGAAATGAACACATTTTTCTCCAAAACTATAACACATGCAAGCTTGTCCTGTTTGGTGGAGATGATATTTAATAAAATAAGTAGAAATCCACTAAAAGTTTTGTTTGGTTATCTTGCAATCCCGAGATAATCGTCTCCATGCTCCAAATCCATTTTAAAGCCATTTTTAAGGCATTTCGCGCATACATGAAATGAACACATTTTTCTCCAAAACTATAACAGATGCAAGCTTGTCCTGTTTGGTGGAGATGATATTTAATAAAATAAGTAGAAATCCACTAAAAGTTTTGTTTGGTTATCTTGCAATCCCGAGATAATCGTCTCCATGCTCCAAATCCATTTTAAAGCCATTTTTAAGGCATTTCGCGCATACATGAAATGAACACATTTTTCTCCAAAACTATAACAGATGCAAGCTTGTCCTGTTTGGTGGAGATAATATTTAATAAAATAAGTAGAAATCTACTAAAAGTTTCGTTTGTTTATATTGCCATCCTGAGATAATCGTCTCCATGCTCCAAATCCATTTTAAAGCCATTTCAAAGGCATTTTGCGCATACATGAAATGAACACATTTTTCTCCAAAACTATAACACATGCAAGCTTGTCCTGTTTGGTGGAGATGATATTTAATAAAATAAGTAGAAATCCACTAAAAGTTTTGTTTGGTTATCTTGCAATCCCGAGATAATCGTCTCCATGCTCCAAATCCATTTTAAAGCCATTTTTAAGGCATTTCGCGCATACATGAAATGAACACATTTTTATCCAAAACTATAACAGATGCAAGCTTGTCCTGTTTGGTGGAGATGATATTTAATAAAATAAGTAGAAATCCACTAAAAGTTTTGTTTGGTTATCTTGCAATCCCGAGATAATCGTCTCCATGCTCCAAATCCATTTTAAAGCCATTTTTAAGGCATTTCGCGCATACATGAAATGAACACATTTTTCTCCAAAACTATAACAGATGCAAGCTTGTCCTGTTTGGTGGAGATAATATTTAATAAAATAAGTAGAAATCTACTAAAAGTTTCGTTTGTTTATATTGCCATCCTGAGATAATCGTCTCCATGCTCCAAATCCATTTTAAAGCCATTTCAAAGGCATTTTGCGCATACATGAAATGAACACATTTTTCTCCAAAACTATAACAGATGCAAGCTTGTCCTGTTTGGTGGAGATGATATTTAATAAAATAAGTAGAAATCCACTAAAAGTTTTGTTTGGTTATCTTGCAATCCCGAGATAATCGTCTCCATGCTCCAAATCCATTTTAAAGCCATTTTTAAGGCATTTCGCGCATACATGAAATGAACACATTTTTCTCCAAAACTATAACAGATGCAAGCTTGTCCTGTTTGGTGGAGATGATATTTAATAAAATAAGTAGAAATCCACTAAAAGTTTTGTTTGGTTATCTTGCAATCCAGAGATAATCGTCTCCATGCTCCAAATCCATTTTATAGTCATTTTTAAGGCATTTCGCGCATACATGAAATGAACACATTTTTCTCCAAAACTATAACAGATGCAAGCTTGTCCTGTTTGGTGGAGATGATATTTAATAAAATAAGTAGAAATCTACTAAAAGTTTTGTTTGGTTATCTTGCAATCCCGAGATAATCGTCTCCATGCTCCAAATCCATTTTAAAGCCATTTCAAAGGCATTTTGCGCATACATGAAATGAACACATTTTTCTCCAAAACTATAACACATGCAAGCTTGTCCTGTTTGGTGGAGATGATATTTAATAAAATAAGTAGAAATCCACTAAAAGTTTTGTTTGGTTATCTTGCAATCCCGAGATAATCGTCTCCATGCTCCAAATCCATTTTAAAGCCATTTTTAAGGCATTTCGCGCATACATGAAATGAACACATTTTTCTCCAAAACTATAACAGATGCAAGCTTGTCCTGTTTGGTGGAGATAATATTTAATAAAATAAGTAGAAATCTACTAAAAGTTTCGTTTGTTTATATTGCCATCCTGAGATAATCGTCTCCATGCTCCAAATCCATTTTAAAGCCATTTCAAAGGCATTTTGCGCATACATGAAATGAACACATTTTTCTCCAAAACTATAACACATGCAAGCTTGTCCTGTTTGGTGGAGATGATATTTAATAAAATAAGTAGAAATCCACTAAAAGTTTTGTTTGGTTATCTTGCAATCCCGAGATAATCGTCTCCATGCTCCAAATCCATTTTAAAGCCATTTTTAAGGCATTTCGCGCATACATGAAATGAACACATTTTTCTCCAAAACTATAACAGATGCAAGCTTGTCCTGTTTGGTGGAGATGATATTTAATAAAATAAGTAGAAATCCACTAAAAGTTTTGTTTGGTTATCTTGCAATCCCGAGATAATCGTCTCCATGCTCCAAATCCATTTTAAAGCCATTTTTAAGGCATTTCGCGCATACATGAAATGAACACATTTTTCTCCAAAACTATAACAGATGCAAGCTTGTCCTGTTTGGTGGAGATGATATTTAATAAAATAAGTAGAAATCCACTAAAAGTTTTGTTTGGTTATCTTGCAATCCCGAGATAATCGTCTCCATGCTCCAAATCCATTTTATAGTCATTTTTAAGGCATTTCGCGCATACATGAAATGAACACATTTTTCTCCAAAACTATAACAGATGCAAGCTTGTCCTGTTTGGTGGAGATGATATTTAATAAAATAAGTAGAAATCCACTAAAAGTTTTGTTTGGTTATCTTGCAATCCCGAGATAATCGTCTCCATGCTCCAAATCCATTTTAAAGCCATTTTTAAGGCATTTCGCGCATACATGAAATGAACACATTTTTCTCCAAAACTATAACAGATGCAAGCTTGTCCTGTTTGGTGGAGATGATATTTAATAAAATAAGTAGAAATCCACTAAAAGTTTTGTTTGGTTATCTTGCAATCCCGAGATAATCGTCTCCATGCTCCAAATCCATTTTAAAGCCATTTTTAAGGCATTTCGCGCATACATGAAATGAACACATTTTTCTCCAAAACTATAACACATGCAAGCTTGTCCTGTTTGGTGGAGATGATATTTAGAAAAATAAGTAGAAATCCACTAAAAGTTTTGTTTGGTTATCTTGCAATCCCGAGATAATCGTCTCCATGCTCCAAATCCATTTTAAAGCCATTTTTAAGGCATTTCGCGCATACATGAAATGAACACATTTTTCTCCAAAACTATAACAGATGCAAGCTTGTCCTGTTTGGTGGAGATAATATTTAATAAAATAAGTAGAAATCTACTAAAAGTTTCGTTTGTTTATATTGCCATCCTGAGATAATCGTCTCCATGCTCCAAATCCATTTTAAAGCCATTTCAAAGGCATTTTGCGCATACATGAAATGAACACATTTTTCTCCAAAACTATAACACATGCAAGCTTGTCCTGTTTGGTGGAGATGATATTTAATAAAATAAGTAGAAATCCACTAAAAGTTTTGTTTGGTTATCTTGCAATCCCGAGATAATCGTCTCCATGCTCCAAATCCATTTTAAAGCCATTTTTAAGGCATTTCGCGCATACATGAAATGAACACATTTTTATCCAAAACTATAACAGATGCAAGCTTGTCCTGTTTGGTGGAGATGATATTTAATAAAATAAGTAGAAATCCACTAAAAGTTTTGTTTGGTTATCTTGCAATCCCGAGATAATCGTCTCCATGCTCCAAATCCATTTTAAAGCCATTTTTAAGGCATTTCGCGCATACATGAAATGAACACATTTTTCTCCAAAACTATAACAGATGCAAGCTTGTCCTGTTTGGTGGAGATAATATTTAATAAAATAAGTAGAAATCTACTAAAAGTTTCGTTTGTTTATATTGCCATCCTGAGATAATCGTCTCCATGCTCCAAATCCATTTTAAAGCCATTTCAAAGGCATTTTGCGCATACATGAAATGAACACATTTTTCTCCAAAACTATAACAGATGCAAGCTTGTCCTGTTTGGTGGAGATGATATTTAATAAAATAAGTAGAAATCCACTAAAAGTTTTGTTTGGTTATCTTGCAATCCCGAGATAATCGTCTCCATGCTCCAAATCCATTTTAAAGCCATTTTTAAGGCATTTCGCGCATACATGAAATGAACACATTTTTCTCCAAAACTATAACAGATGCAAGCTTGTCCTGTTTGGTGGAGATGATATTTAATAAAATAAGTAGAAATCCACTAAAAGTTTTGTTTGGTTATCTTGCAATCCAGAGATAATCGTCTCCATGCTCCAAATCCATTTTATAGTCATTTTTAAGGCATTTCGCGCATACATGAAATGAACACATTTTTCTCCAAAACTATAACAGATGCAAGCTTGTCCTGTTTGGTGGAGATGATATTTAATAAAATAAGTAGAAATCTACTAAAAGTTTTGTTTGGTTATCTTGCAATCCCGAGATAATCGTCTCCATGCTCCAAATCCATTTTAAAGCCATTTCAAAGGCATTTTGCGCATACATGAAATGAACACATTTTTCTCCAAAACTATAACACATGCAAGCTTGTCCTGTTTGGTGGAGATGATATTTAATAAAATAAGTAGAAATCCACTAAAAGTTTTGTTTGGTTATCTTGCAATCCCGAGATAATCGTCTCCATGCTCCAAATCCATTTTAAAGCCATTTTTAAGGCATTTCGCGCATACATGAAATGAACACATTTTTCTCCAAAACTATAACAGATGCAAGCTTGTCCTGTTTGGTGGAGATAATATTTAATAAAATAAGTAGAAATCTACTAAAAGTTTCGTTTGTTTATATTGCCATCCTGAGATAATCGTCTCCATGCTCCAAATCCATTTTAAAGCCATTTCAAAGGCATTTTGCGCATACATGAAATGAACACATTTTTCTCCAAAACTATAACACATGCAAGCTTGTCCTGTTTGGTGGAGATGATATTTAATAAAATAAGTAGAAATCCACTAAAAGTTTTGTTTGGTTATCTTGCAATCCCGAGATAATCGTCTCCATGCTCCAAATCCATTTTAAAGCCATTTTTAAGGCATTTCGCGCATACATGAAATGAACACATTTTTCTCCAAAACTATAACAGATGCAAGCTTGTCCTGTTTGGTGGAGATGATATTTAATAAAATAAGTAGAAATCCACTAAAAGTTTTGTTTGGTTATCTTGCAATCCCGAGATAATCGTCTCCATGCTCCAAATCCATTTTAAAGCCATTTTTAAGGCATTTCGCGCATACATGAAATGAACACATTTTTCTCCAAAACTATAACAGATGCAAGCTTGTCCTGTTTGGTGGAGATGATATTTAATAAAATAAGTAGAAATCCACTAAAAGTTTTGTTTGGTTATCTTGCAATCCCGAGATAATCGTCTCCATGCTCCAAATCCATTTTATAGTCATTTTTAAGGCATTTCGCGCATACATGAAATGAACACATTTTTCTCCAAAACTATAACAGATGCAAGCTTGTCCTGTTTGGTGGAGATGATATTTAATAAAATAAGTAGAAATCCACTAAAAGTTTTGTTTGGTTATCTTGCAATCCCGAGATAATCGTCTCCATGCTCCAAATCCATTTTAAAGCCATTTTTAAGGCATTTCGCGCATACATGAAATGAACACATTTTTCTCCAAAACTATAACAGATGCAAGCTTGTCCTGTTTGGTGGAGATGATATTTAATAAAATAAGTAGAAATCCACTAAAAGTTTTGTTTGGTTATCTTGCAATCCCGAGATAATCGTCTCCATGCTCCAAATCCATTTTAAAGCCATTTTTAAGGCATTTCGCGCATACATGAAATGAACACATTTTTCTCCAAAACTATAACACATGCAAGCTTGTCCTGTTTGGTGGAGATGATATTTAGAAAAATAAGTAGAAATCCACTAAAAGTTTTGTTTGGTTATCTTGCAATCCCGAGATAATCGTCTCCATGCTCCAAATCCATTTTAAAGCCATTTTTAAGGCATTTCGCGCATACATGAAATGAACACATTTTTCTCCAAAACTATAACAGATGCAAGCTTGTCCTGTTTGGTGGAGATGATATTTAATAAAATAAGTAGAAATCCACTAAAAGTTTTGTTTGGTTATCTTGCAATCCCGAGATAATCGTCTCCATGCTCCAAATCCATTTTAAAGCCATTTTTAAGGCATTTCGCGCATACATGAAATGAACACATTTTTCTCCAAAACTATAACAGATGCAAGCTTGTCCTGTTTGGTGGAGATGATATTTAATAAAATAAGTAGAAATCCACTAAAAGTTTTGTTTGGTTATCTTGCAATCCCGAGATAATCGTCTCCATGCTCCAAATCCATTTTATAGTCATTTTTAAGGCATTTCGCGCATACATGAAATGAACACATTTTTCTCCAAAACTATAACAGATGCAAGCTTGTCCTGTTTGGTGGAGATGATATTTAATAAAATAAGTAGAAATCCACTAAAAGTTTTGTTTGGTTATCTTGCAATCCCGAGATAATCGTCTCCATGCTCCAAATCCATTTTAAAGCCATTTCAAAGGCATTTTGCGCATACATGAAATGAACACATTTTTCTCCAAAACTATAACACATGCAAGCTTGTCCTGTTTGGTGGAGATGATATTTAATAAAATAAGTAGAAATCCACTAAAAGTTTTGTTTGGTTATCTTGCAATCCCGAGATAATCGTCTCCATGCTCCAAATCCATTTTAAAGCCATTTTTAAGGCATTTCGCGCATACATGAAATGAACACATTTTTCTCCAAAACTATAACAGATGCAAGCTTGTCCTGTTTGGTGGAGATGATATTTAATAAAATAAGTAGAAATCCACTAAAAGTTTTGTTTGGTTATCTTGCAATCCCGAGATAATCGTCTCCATGCTCCAAATCCATTTTAAAGCCATTTTTAAGGCATTTCGCGCATACATGAAATGAACACATTTTTCTCCAAAACTATAACAGATGCAAGCTTGTCTTGTTTGGTGGAGATGATATTTAATAAAATAAGTAGAAATCCACTAAAAGTATTGTTTGGTTATCTTGCAATCCCGAGATAATCGTCTCCATGCTCCAAATCCATTTTATAGTCATTTTTAATGCATTTCGCGCATACATGAAATGAACACATTTTTCTCCAAAACTATAACAGATGCAAGCTTGTCCTGTTTGGTGGAGATGTTATTTAATAAAATAAGTAGAAATCCACTAAAAGTTTTGTTTGGTTATCTTGCAATCCCGAGATAATCGTCTCCATGCTCCAAATCCATTTTAAAGCCATTTCAAAGGCATTTTGCGCATACATGAAATGAACACATTTTTCTCCAAAACTATAACACATGCAAGCTTGTCCTGTTTGGTGGAGATGATATTTAATAAAATAAGTAGAAATCCACTAAAAGTTTTGTTTGGTTATCTTGCAATCCCGAGATAATCGTCTCCATGCTCCAAATCCATTTTAAAGCCATTTTTAAGGCATTTCGCGCATACATGAAATGAACACATTTTTCTCCAAAACTATAACAGATGCAAGCTTGTCCTGTTTGGTGGAGATAATATTTAATAAAATAAGTAGAAATCTACTAAAAGTTTCGTTTGTTTATATTGCCATCCTGAGATAATCGTCTCCATGCTCCAAATCCATTTTAAAGCCATTTCAAAGGCATTTTGCGCATACATGAAATGAACACATTTTTCTCCAAAACTATAACACATGCAAGCTTGTCCTGTTTGGTGGAGATGATATTTAATAAAATAAGTAGAAATCCACTAAAAGTTTTGTTTGGTTATCTTGCAATCCCGAGATAATCGTCTCCATGCTCCAAATCCATTTTAAAGCCATTTTTAAGGCATTTCGCGCATACATGAAATGAACACATTTTTCTCCAAAACTATAACAGATGCAAGCTTGTCCTGTTTGGTGGAGATGATATTTAATAAAATAAGTAGAAATTAACTAAAAGTTTTGTTTGGTTATCTTGCAATCCCGAGATAATCGTCTCCATGCTCCAAATCCATTTTAAAGCCATTTTTAAGGCATTTCGCGCATACATGAAATGAACACATTTTTCTCCAAAACTATAACAGATGCAAGCTTGTCTTGTTTGGTGGAGATGATATTTAATAAAATAAGTAGAAATCCACTAAAAGTATTGTTTGGTTATCTTGCAATCCCGAGATAATCGTCTCCATGCTCCAAATCCATTTTATAGTCATTTTTAATGCATTTCGCGCATACATGAAATGAACACATTTTTCTCCAAAACTATAACAGATGCAAGCTTGTCCTGTTTGGTGGAGATGTTATTTAATAAAATAAGTAGAAATCCACTAAAAGTTTTGTTTGGTTATCTTGCAATCCCGAGATAATCGTCTCCATGCTCCAAATCCATTTTAAAGCCATTTCAAAGGCATTTTGCGCATACATGAAATGAACACATTTTTCTCCAAAACTATAACACATGCAAGCTTGTCCTGTTTGGTGGAGATGATATTTAATAAAATAAGTAGAAATCCACTAAAAGTTTTGTTTGGTTATCTTGCAATCCCGAGATAATCGTCTCCATGCTCCAAATCCATTTTAAAGCCATTTTTAAGGCATTTCGCGCATACATGAAATGAACACATTTTTCTCCAAAACTATAACAGATGCAAGCTTGTCCTGTTTGGTGGAGATGATATTTAATAAAATAAGTAGAAATCCACTAAAAGTTTTGTTTGGTTATCTTGCAATCCCGAGATAATCGTCTCCATGCTCCAAATCCATTTTAAAGCCATTTTTAAGGCATTTCGCGCATACATGAAATGAACACATTTTTCTCCAAAACTATAACAGATGCAAGCTTGTCCTGTTTGGTGGAGATGATATTTAATAAAATAAGTAGAAATCCACTAAAAGTTTTGTTTGGTTATCTTGCAATCCCGAGATAATCGTCTCCATGCTCCAAATCCATTTTAAAGCCATTTTTAAGGCATTTCGCGCATACATGAAATGAACACATTTTTCTCCAAAACTATAACAGATGCAAGCTTGTCCTGTTTGGTGGAGATGATATTTAATAAAATAAGTAGAAATCCACTAAAAGTTTTGTTTGGTTATATTGCAATCCCGAGATAATCGTCTCCATGCTCCAAATCCATTTTAAAGCCATTTTTAAGGCATTTCGCGCATACATGAAATGAACACATTTTTCTCCAAAACTATAACAGATGCAAGCTTGTCCTGTTTGGTGGAGATGATATTTAATAAAATAAGTAGAAATCCACTAAAAGTTTTGTTTGGTTATCTTGCAATCCCGAGATAATCGTCTCCATGCTCCAAATCCATTTTAAAGCCATTTTTAAGGCATTTCGCGCATACATGAAATGAACACATTTTTCTCCAAAACTATAACAGATGCAAGCTTGTCCTGTTTGGTGGAGATGATATTTAATAAAATAAGTAGAAATCCACTAAAAGTTTTGTTTGGTTATCTTGCAATCCCGAGATAATCGTCTCCATGCTCCAAATCCATTTTAAAGCCATTTTTAAGGCATTTCGCGCATACATGAAATGAACACATTTTTCTCCAAAACTATAACAGATGCAAGCTTGTCCTGTTTGGTGGAGATGATATTTAATAAAATAAGTAGAAATCCACTAAAAGTTTTGTTTGGTTATCTTGCAATTCCGAGATAATCGTCTCCATGCTCCAAATCCATTTTAAAGCCATTTTTAAGGCATTTCGCGCATACATGAAATGAACACATTTTTCTCCAAAACTATAACAGATGCAAGCTTGTCCTGTTTGGTGGAGATAATATTTAATAAAATAAGTAGAAATCTACTAAAAGTTTCGTTTGTTTATATTGCCATCCTGAGATAATCGTCTCCATGCTCCAAATCCATTTTAAAGCCATTTCAAAGGCATTTTGCGCATACATGAAATGAACACATTTTTCTCCAAAACTATAACACATGCAAGCTTGTCCTGTTTGGTGGAGATGATATTTAATAAAATAAGTAGAAATCCACTAAAAGTTTTGTTTGGTTATCTTGCAATCCCGAGATAATCGTCTCCATGCTCCAAATCCATTTTAAAGCCATTTTTAAGGCATTTCGCGCATACATGAAATGAACACATTTTTCTCCAAAACTATAACAGATGCAAGCTTGTCCTGTTTGGTGGAGATGATATTTAATAAAATAAGTAGAAATCCACTAAAAGTTTTGTTTGGTTATCTTGCAATCCCGAGATAATCGTCTCCATGCTCCAAATCCATTTTAAAGCCATTTTTAAGGCATTTCGCGCATACATGAAATGAACACATTTTTCTCCAAAACTATAACAGATGCAAGCTTGTCCTGTTTGGTGGAGATGATATTTAATAAAATAAGTAGAAATCCACTAAAAGTTTTGTTTGGTTATCTTGCAATCCCGAGATAATCGTCTCCATGCTCCAAATCCATTTTAAAGCCATTTTTAAGGCATTTCGCGCATACATGAAATGAACACATTTTTCTCCAAAACTATAACAGATGCAAGCTTGTCCTGTTTGGTGGAGATGATATTTAATAAAATAAGTAGAAATCCACTAAAAGTTTTGTTTGGTTATCTTGCAATCCCGAGATAATCGTCTCCATGCTCCAAATCCATTTTAAAGCCATTTCAAAGGCATTTTGCGCATACATGAAATGAACACATTTTTCTCCAAAACTATAACACATGCAAGCTTGTCCTGTTTGGTGGAGATGATATTTAATAAAATAAGTAGAAATCCACTAAAAGTTTTGTTTGGTTATCTTGCAATCCCGAGATAATCGTCTCCATGCTCCAAATCCATTTTAAAGCCATTTTTAAGGCATTTCGCGCATACATGAAATGAACACATTTTTCTCCAAAACTATAACAGATGCAAGCTTGTCCTGTTTGGTGGAGATGATATTTAATAAAATAAGTAGAAATCCACTAAAAGTTTTGTTTGGTTATCTTGCAATCCCGAGATAATCATCTCCATGCTCCAAATCCATTTTAAAGCCATTTTTAAGGCATTTCGCGCATACATGAAATGAACACATTTTTCTCCAAAACTATAACAGATGCAAGCTTGTCTTGTTTGGTGGAGATGATATTTAATAAAATAAGTAGAAATCCACTAAAAGTTTTGTTTGGTTATATTGCAATCCCGAGATAATCGTCTCCATGCTCCAAATCCATTTTAAAGCCATTTTTAAGGCATTTCGCGCATACATGAAATGAACACATTTTTCTCCAAAACTATAACAGATGCAAGCTTGTCCTGTTTGGTGGAGATGATATTTAATAAAATAAGTAGAAATCCACTAAAAGTTTTGTTTGGTTATCTTGCAATCCCGAGATAATCGTCTCCATGCTCCAAATCCATTTTAAAGCCATTTTTAAGGCACTTCGCGCATACATGAAATGAACACATTTTTCTCCAAAACTATAACAGATGCAAGCTTGTCCTGTTTGGTGGAGATGATATTTAATAAAATAAGTAGAAATCCACTAAAAGTTTTGTTTGGTTATCTTGCAATCCCGAGATAATCGTCTCCATGCTCCAAATCCATTTTAAAGCCATTTTTAAGGCATTTCGCGCATACATGAAATGAACACATTTTTCTCCAAAACTATAACAGATGCAAGCTTGTCCTGTTTGGTGGAGATAATATTTAATAAAATAAGTAGAAATCTACTAAAAGTTTCGTTTGTTTATATTGCCATCCTGAGATAATCGTCTCCATGCTCCAAATCCATTTTAAAGCCATTTCAAAGGCATTTTGCGCATACATGAAATGAACACATATTTCTCCAAAACTATAACACATGCAAGCTTGTCCTGTTTGGTGGAGATGATATTTAATAAAATAAGTAGAAATCCACTAAAAGTTTTGTTTGGTTATCTTGCAATCCCGAGATAATCGTCTCCATGCTCCAAATCCATTTTAAAGCCATTTTTAAGGCATTTCGCGCATACATGAAATGAACACATTTTTCTCCAAAACTATAACAGATGCAAGCTTGTCCTGTTTGGTGGAGATGATATTTAATAAAATAAGTAGAAATCCACTAAAAGTTTTGTTTGGTTATCTTGCAATCCCGAGATAATCGTCTCCATGCTCCAAATCCATTTTAAAGCCATTTTTAAGGCATTTCGCGCATACATGAAATGAACACATTTTTCTCCAAAACTATAACAGATGCAAGCTTGTCCTGTTTGGTGGAGATAATATTTAATAAAATAAGTAGAAATCTACTAAAAGTTTCGTTTGTTTATATTGCCATCCTGAGATAATCGTCTCCATGCTCCAAATCCATTTTAAAGCCATTTCAAAGGCATTTTGCGCATACATGAAATGAACACATTTTTCTCCAAAACTATAACACATGCAAGCTTGTCCTGTTTGGTGGAGATGATATTTAATAAAATAAGTAGAAATCCACTAAAAGTTTTGTTTGGTTATCTTGCAATCCCGAGATAATCGTCTCCATGCTCCAAATCCATTTTAAAGCCATTTTTAAGGCATTTCGCGCATACATGAAATGAACACATTTTTCTCCAAAACTATAACAGATGCAAGCTTGTCCTGTTTGGTGGAGATGATATTTAATAAAATAAGTAGAAATCCACTAAAAGTTTTGTTTGGTTATATTGCAATCCCGAGATAATCGTCTCCATGCTCCAAATCCATTTTAAAGTCATTTTTAAGGCATTTCGCGCATACATGAAATGAACACATTTTTCTCCAAAACTATAACAGATGCAAGCTTGTCCTGTTTGGTGGAGATGATATTTAATAAAATAAGTAGAAATCCACTAAAAGTTTTGTTTGGTTATCTTGCAATCCCGAGATAATCGTCTCCATGCTCCAAATCCATTTTAAAGCCATTTTTAAGGCATTTCGCGCATACATGAAATGAACACATTTTTCTCCAAAACTATAACAGATGCAAGCTTGTCCTGTTTGGTGGAGATGATATTTAATAAAATAAGTAGAAATCCACTAAAAGTTTTGTTTGGTTATCTTGCAATCCCGAGATAATCGTCTCCATGCTCCAAATCCATTTTAAAGTCATTTTTAAGGCATTTCGCGCATACATGAAATGAACACATTTTTCTCCAAAACTATAACAGATGCAAGCTTGTCCTGTTTGGTGGAGATGATATTTAATAAAATAAGTAGAAATCCACTAAAAGTTTTGTTTGGTTATCTTGCAATCCCGAGATAATCGTCTCCATGCTCCAAATCCATTTTAAAGTCATTTTTAAGGCATTTCGCGCATACATGAAATGAACACATTTTTCTCCAAAACTATAACAGATGCAAGCTTGTCCTGTTTGGTGGAGATGATATTTAATAAAATAAGTAGAAATCCACTAAAAGTTTTGTTTGGTTATCTTGCAATCCCGAGATAATCGTCTCCATGCTCCAAATCCATTTTAAAGCCATTTCAAAGGCATTTCGCGCATACATGAAATGAACACATTTTTCTCCAAAACTATAACAGATGCAAGCTTGTCCTGTTTTGTGGAGATAATATTTAATAAAATAAGTAGAAATCTACTAAAAGTTTCGTTTGTTTATATTGCCATCCTGAGATAATCGTCTCCATGCTCCAAATCCATTTTAAAGCCATTTCAAAGGCATTATGCGCATACATGAAATGAACACATTTTTCTCCAAAACTATAACACATGCAAGCTTGTCCTGTTTGGTGGAGATGATATTTAATAAAATAAGTAGAAATCCACTAAAAGTTTTGTTTGGTTATCTTGCAATCCCGAGATAATCGTCTCCATGCTCCAAATCCATTTTAAAGCCATTTTTAAGGCATTTCGCGCATACATGAAATGAACACATTTTTCTCCAAAACTATAACAGATGCAAGCTTGTCCTGTTTGGTGGAGATGATATTTAATAAAATAAGTAGAAATCCACTAAAAGTTTTGTTTGGTTATATTGCAATCCCGAGATAATCGTCTCCATGCTCCAAATCCATTTTAAAGTCATTTTTAAGGCATTTCGCGCATACATGAAATGAACACATTTTTCTCCAAAACTATAACAGATGCAAGCTTGTCCTGTTTGGTGGAGATGATATTTAATAAAATAAGTAGAAATCCACTAAAAGTTTTGTTTGGTTATCTTGCAATCCCGAGATAATCGTCTCCATGCTCCAAATCCATTTTAAAGCCATTTTTAAGGCATTTCGCGCATACATGAAATGAACACATTTTTCTCCAAAACTATAACAGATGCAAGCTTGTCCTGTTTGGTGGAGATGATATTTAATAAAATAAGTAGAAATCCACTAAAAGTTTTGTTTGGTTATCTTGCAATCCCGAGATAATCGTCTCCATGCTCCAAATCCATTTTAAAGTCATTTTTAAGGCATTTCGCGCATACATGAAATGAACACATTTTTCTCCAAAACTATAACAGATGCAAGCTTGTCCTGTTTGGTGGAGATGATATTTAATAAAATAAGTAGAAATCCACTAAAAGTTTTGTTTGGTTATCTTGCAATCCCGAGATAATCGTCTCCATGCTCCAAATCCATTTTAAAGTCATTTTTAAGGCATTTCGCGCATACATGAAATGAACACATTTTTCTCCAAAACTATAACAGATGCAAGCTTGTCCTGTTTGGTGGAGATGATATTTAATAAAATAAGTAGAAATCCACTAAAAGTTTTGTTTGGTTATCTTGCAATCCCGAGATAATCGTCTCCATGCTCCAAATCCATTTTAAAGCCATTTCAAAGGCATTTCGCGCATACATGAAATGAACACATTTTTCTCCAAAACTATAACAGATGCAAGCTTGTCCTGTTTTGTGGAGATAATATTTAATAAAATAAGTAGAAATCTACTAAAAGTTTCGTTTGTTTATATTGCCATCCTGAGATAATCGTCTCCATGCTCCAAATCCATTTTAAAGCCATTTCAAAGGCATTTTGCGCATACATGAAATGAACACATTTTTCTCCAAAACTATAACACATGCAAGCTTGTCCTGTTTGGTGGAGATGATATTTAATAAAATAAGTAGAAATCCACTAAAAGTTTTGTTTGGTTATCTTGCAATCCCGAGATAATCGTCTCCATGCTCCAAATCCATTTTAAAGCCATTTTTAAGGCATTTCGCGCATACATGAAATGAACACATTTTTCTCCAAAACTATAACAGATGCAAGCTTGTCCTGTTTGGTGGAGATGATATTTAATAAAATAAGTAGAAATCCACTAAAAGTTTTGTTTGGTTATATTGCAATCCCGAGATAATCGTCTCCATGCTCCAAATCCATTTTAAAGTCATTTTTAAGGCATTTCGCGCATACATGAAATGAACACATTTTTCTCCAAAACTATAACAGATGCAAGCTTGTCCTGTTTGGTGGAGATGATATTTAATAAAATAAGTAGAAATCCACTAAAAGTTTTGTTTGGTTATCTTGCAATCCCGAGATAATCGTCTCCATGCTCCAAATCCATTTTAAAGCCATTTTTAAGGCATTTCGCGCATACATGAAATGAACACATTTTTCTCCAAAACTATAACAGATGCAAGCTTGTCCTGTTTGGTGGAGATGATATTTAATAAAATAAGTAGAAATCCACTAAAAGTTTTGTTTGGTTATCTTGCAATCCCGAGATAATCGTCTCCATGCTCCAAATCCATTTTAAAGCCATTTCAAAGGCATTAACAGATGCAAGCTTGTCCTGTTTGGTGGAGATGATATTTAATAAAATAAGTAGAAATCCACTAAAAGTTTTGTTTGGTTATCTTGCAATCCCGAGATAATCGTCTCCATGCTCCAAATCCATTTTAAAGCCATTTCAAAGGCATTTCGCGCATACATGAAATGAACACATTTTTCTCCAAAACTATAACAGATGCAAGCTTGTCCTGTTTTGTGGAGATAATATTTAATAAAATAAGTAGAAATCTACTAAAAGTTTCGTTTGTTTATATTGCCATCCTGAGATAATCGTCTCCATGCTCCAAATCCATTTTAAAGCCATTTCAAAGGCATTTTGCGCATACATGAAATGAACACATTTTTCTCCAAAACTATAACACATGCAAGCTTGTCCTGTTTGGTGGAGATGATATTTAATAAAATAAGTAGAAATCCACTAAAAGTTTTGTTTGGTTATCTTGCAATCCCGAGATAATCGTCTCCATGCTCCAAATCCATTTTAAAGCCATTTTTAAGGCATTTCGCGCATACATGAAATGAACACATTTTTCTCCAAAACTATAACAGATGCAAGCTTGTCCTGTTTGGTGGAGATGATATTTAATAAAATAAGTAGAAATCCACTAAAAGTTTTGTTTGGTTATATTGCAATCCCGAGATAATCGTCTCCATGCTCCAAATCCATTTTAAAGTCATTTTTAAGGCATTTCGCGCATACATGAAATGAACACATTTTTCTCCAAAACTATAACAGATGCAAGCTTGTCCTGTTTGGTGGAGATGATATTTAATAAAATAAGTAGAAATCCACTAAAAGTTTTGTTTGGTTATCTTGCAATCCCGAGATAATCGTCTCCATGCTCCAAATCCATTTTAAAGCCATTTTTAAGGCATTTCGCGCATACATGAAATGAACACATTTTTCTCCAAAACTATAACAGATGCAAGCTTGTCCTGTTTGGTGGAGATGATATTTAATAAAATAAGTAGAAATCCACTAAAAGTTTTGTTTGGTTATCTTGCAATCCCGAGATAATCGTCTCCATGCTCCAAATCCATTTTAAAGCCATTTTTAAGGCATTTCGCGCATACATGAAATGAACACATTTTTCTCCAAAACTATAACAGAAGCAAGCTTGTCCTGTTTGGTGGAGATGATATTTAATAAAATAAGTAGAAATCTACTAAAAGTTTCGTTTGTTTATATTGCCATCCTGAGATAATCGTCTCCATGCTCCAAATCCTTTTTAAAGCCATTTCAAAGGCATTTTGCGCATACATGAAATGAACACATTTTTCTCCAAAACTATAACACATGCAAGCTTGTCCTGTTTGGTGGAGATGATATTTAATGAAATAAGTAGAAATCCACTAAAAGTTTTGTTTGGTTATCTTGCAATCCCGAGATAATCGTCTCCATGCTCCAAATCCATTTTAAAGCCATTTTTAAGGCATTTCGCGCATACATGAAATGAACACATTTTTCTCCAAAACTATAACAGATGCAAGCTTGTCCTGTTTGGTGGAGATGATATTTAATAAAATAAGTAGAAATCTACTAAAAGTTTCGTTTGTTTATATTGCCATCCTGAGATAATCGTCTCCATGCTCCAAATCCATTTTAAAGCCATTTCAAAGGCATTTTGCGCATACATGAAATGAACACATTTTTCTCCAAAACTATAACACATGCAAGCTTGTCCTGTTTGGTGGAGATGATATTTAATAAAATAAGTAGAAATCCACTAAAAGTTTTGTTTGGTTATCTTGCAATCCCGAGATAATCGTCTCCATGCTCCAAATCCATTTTAAAGCCATTTTTAAGGCATTTCGCGCATACATGAAATGAACACATTTTTCTCCAAAACTATAACAGATGCAAGCTTGTCCTGTTTGGTGGAGATGATATTTAATAAAATAAGTAGAAATCCACTAAAAGTTTTGTTTGGTTATCTTGCAATCCCGAGATAATCGTCTCCATGCTCCAAATCCATTTTAAAGCCATTTTTAAGGCATTTCGCGCATACATGAAATGAACACATTTTTCTCCAAAACTATAACAGATGCAAGCTTGTCCTGTTTAGTGGAGATGATATTTAATAAAATAAGTAGAAATCCACTAAAAGTTTTGTTTGGTTATCTTGCAATCCCGAGATAATCGTCTCCATGCTCCAAATCCATTTTAAAGCCATTTTTAAGGCATTTCGCGCATACATGAAATGAACACATTTTTCTCCAAAACTATAACAGATGCAAGCTTGTCCTGTTTGGTGGAGATAATATTTAATAAAATAAGTAGAAATCTACTAAAAGTTTCGTTTGTTTATATTGCCATCCTGAGATAATCGTCTCCATGCTCCAAATCCATTTTAAAGCCATTTCAAAGGCATTTTGCGCATACATGAAATGAACACATTTTTCTCCAAAACTATAACACATGCAAGCTTGTCCTGTTTGGTGGAGATGATATTTAATAAAATAAGAAGAAATCCACTAAAAGTTTTGTTTGGTTATCTTGCAATCCCGAGATAATCGTCTCCATGCTCCAAATCCATTTTAAAGCCATTTTTAAGGCATTTCGCGCATACATGAAATGAACACATTTTTCTCCAAAACTATAACAGATGCAAGCTTGTCCTGTTTGGTGGAGATGATATTTAATAAAATAAGTAGAAATCCACTAAAAGTTTTGTTTGGTTATCTTGCAATCCCGAGATAATCGTCTCCATGCTCCAAATCCATTTTAAAGCCATTTTTAAGGCATTTCGCGCATACATGAAATGAACACATTTTTCTCCAAAACTATAACAGATGCAAGCTTGTCCTGTTTGGTGGAGATGATATTTAATAAAATAAGTAGAAATCCACTAAAAGTTTTGTTTGGTTATCTTGCAATCCCGAGATAATCGTCTCCATGCTCCAAATCCATTTTAAAGCCATTTCAAAGGCATTTTGCGCATACATGAAATGAACACATTTTTCTCCAAAACTATAACACATGCAAGCTTGTCCTGTTTGGTGGAGATGATATTTAATAAAATAAGTAGAAATCCACTAAAAGTTTTGTTTGGTTATCTTGCAATCCCGAGATAATCGTCTCCATGCTCCAAATCCATTTTAAAGCCATTTTTAAGGCATTTCGCGCATACATGAAATGAACACATTTTTCTCCAAAACTATAACAGATGCAAGCTTGTCCTGTTTGGTGGAGATGATATTTAATAAAATAAGTAGAAATCCACTAAAAGTTTTGTTTGGTTATCTTGCAATCCCGAGATAATCGTCTCCATGCTCCAAATCCATTTTAAAGCCATTTTTAAGGCATTTCGCGCATACATGAAATGAACACATTTTTCTCCAAAACTATAACAGATGCAAGCTTGTCCTGTTTGGTGGAGATGATATTTAATAAAATAAGTAGAAATCCACTAAAAGTTTTGTTTGGTTATCTTGCAATCCCGAGATAATCGTCTCCATGCTCCAAATCCATTTTAAAGCCATTTTTAAGGCATTTCGCGCATACATGAAATGAACACATTTTTCTCCAAAACTATAACAGATGCAAGCTTGTCCTGTTTGGTGGAGATGATATTTAATAAAATAAGTAGAAATCTACTAAAAGTTTCGTTTGTTTATATTGCCATCCTGAGATAATCGTCTCCATGCTCCAAATCCTTTTTAAAGCCATTTCAAAGGCATTTTGCGCATACATGAAATGAACACATTTTTCTCCAAAACTATAACACATGCAAGCTTGTCCTGTTTGGTGGAGATGATATTTAATGAAATAAGTAGAAATCCACTAAAAGTTTTGTTTGGTTATCTTGCAATCCCGAGATAATCGTCTCCATGCTCCAAATCCATTTTAAAGCCATTTTTAAGGCATTTCGCGCATACATGAAATGAACACATTTTTCTCCAAAACTATAACAGATGCAAGCTTGTCCTGTTTGGTGGAGATGATATTTAATAAAATAAGTAGAAATCCACTAAAAGTTTTGTTTGGTTATCTTGCAATCCCGAGATAATCGTCTCCATGCTCCAAATCCATTTTAAAGTCATTTTTAAGGCATTTCGCGCATACATGAAATGAACACATTTTTCTCCAAAACTATAACAGATGCAAGCTTGTCCTGTTTGGTGGAGATGATATTTAATAAAATAAGTAGAAATCCACTAAAAGTTTTGTTTGGTTATCTTGCAATCCCGAGATAATCGTCTCCATGCTCCAAATCCATTTTAAAGCCATTTCAAAGGCATTTTGCGCATACATGAAATGAACACATTTTTCTCCAAAACTATAACACATGCAAGCTTGTCCTGTTTGGTGGAGATGATATTTAATAAAATAAGTAGAAATCCACTAAAAGTTTTGTTTGGTTATCTTGCAATCCCGAGATAATCGTCTCCATGCTCCAAATCCATTTTAAAGCCATTTTTAAGGCATTTCGCGCATACATGAAATGAACACATTTTTCTCCAAAACTATAACAGATGCAAGCTTGTCCTGTTTGGTGGAGATAATATTTAATAAAATAAGTAGAAATCTACTAAAAGTTTCGTTTGTTTATATTGCCATCCTGAGATAATCGTCTCCATGCTCCAAATCCATTTTAAAGCCATTTCAAAGGCATTTTGCGCATACATGAAATGAACACATTTTTCTCCAAAACTATAACACATGCAAGCTTGTCCTGTTTGGTGGAGATGATATTTAATAAAATAAGTAGAAATCCACTAAAAGTTTTGTTTGGTTATCTTGCAATCCCGAGATAATCGTCTCCATGCTCCAAATCCATTTTAAAGCCATTTTTAAGGCATTTCGCGCATACATGAAATGAACACATTTTTCTCCAAAACTATAACAGATGCAAGCTTGTCCTGTTTGGTGGTGATGATATTTAATAAAATAAGTAGAAATCCACTAAAAGTTTTGTTTGGTTATCTTGCAATCCCGAGATAATCGTCTCCATGCTCCAAATCCATTTTAAAGCCATTTTTAAGGCATTTCGCGCATACATGAAATGAACACATTTTTCTCCAAAACTATAACAGATGCAAGCTTGTCCTGTTTGGTGGAGATGATATTTAATAAAATAAGTAGAAATCCACTAAAAGTTTTGTTTGGTTATCTTGCAATCCCGAGATAATCGTCTCCATGCTCCAAATCCATTTTAAAGTCATTTTTAAGGCATTTCGCGCATACATGAAATGAACACATTTTTCTCCAAAACTATAACAGATGCAAGCTTGTCCTGTTTGGTGGAGATGATATTTAATAAAATAAGTAGAAATCCACTAAAAGTTTTGTTTGGTTATCTTGCAATCCCGAGATAATCGTCTCCATGCTCCAAATCCATTTTAAAGCCATTTCAAAGGCATTTTGCGCATACATGAAATGAACACATTTTTCTCCAAAACTATAACACATGCAAGCTTGTCCTGTTTGGTGGAGATGATATTTAATAAAATAAGTAGAAATCCACTAAAAGTTTTGTTTGGTTATCTTGCAATCCCGAGATAATCGTCTCCATGCTCCAAATCCATTTTAAAGCCATTTTTAAGGCATTTCGCGCATACATGAAATGAACACATTTTTCTCCAAAACTATAACAGATGCAAGCTTGTCCTGTTTGGTGGAGATGATATTTAATAAAATAAGTAGAAATCCACTAAAAGTTTTGTTTGGTTATCTTGCAATCCCGAGATAATCGTCTCCATGCTCCAAATCCATTTTAAAGCCATTTCAAAGGCATTTTGCGCATACATGAAATGAACACATTTTTCTCCAAAACTATAACACATGCAAGCTTGTCCTGTTTGGTGGAGATGATATTTAATAAAATAAGTAGAAATCCACTAAAAGTTTTGTTTGGTTATCTTGCAATCCCGAGATAATCGTCTCCATGCTCCAAATCCATTTTAAAGCCATTTTTAAGGCATTTCGCGCATACATGAAATGAACACATTTTTCTCCAAAACTATAACAGATGCAAGCTTGTCCTGTTTGGTGGAGATGATATTTAATAAAATAAGTAGAAATCCACTAAAAGTTTTGTTTGGTTATCTTGCAATCCCGAGATAATCGTCTCCATGCTCCAAATCCATTTTAAAGCCATTTCAAAGGCATTTTGCGCATACATGAAATGAACACATTTTTCTCCAAAACTATAACACATGCAAGCTTGTCCTGTTTGGTGGAGATGATATTTAATAAAATAAGTAGAAATCCACTAAAAGTTTTGTTTGGTTATCTTGCAATCCCGAGATAATCGTCTCCATGCTCCAAATCCATTTTAAAGCCATTTTTAAGGCATTTCGCGCATACATGAAATGAACACATTTTTCTCCAAAACTATAACAGATGCAAGCTTGTCCTGTTTGGTGGAGATGATATTTAATAAAATAAGTAGAAATCCACTAAAAGTTTTGTTTGGTTATCTTGCAATCCCGAGATAATCGTCTCCATGCTCCAAATCCATTTTAAAGCCATTTTTAAGGCATTTCGCGCATACATGAAATGAACACATTTTTCTCCAAAACTATAACAGATGCAAGCTTGTCCTGTTTGGTGGAGATGATATTTAATAAAATAAGTAGAAATCCACTAAAAGTTTTGTTTGGTTATCTTGCAATCCCGAGATAATCGTCTCCATGCTCCAAATCCATTTTAAAGCCATTTTTAAGGCATTTCGCGCATACATGAAATGAACACATTTTTCTCCAAAACTATAACAGATGCAAGCTTGTCCTGTTTGGTGGAGATGATATTTAATAAAATAAGTAGAAATCCACTAAAAGTTTTGTTTGGTTATATTGCAATCCCGAGATAATCGTCTCCATGCTCCAAATCCATTTTAAAGCCATTTTTAAGGCATTTCGCGCATACATGAAATGAACACATTTTTCTCCAAAACTATAACAGATGCAAGCTTGTCCTGTTTGGTGGAGATGATATTTAATAAAATAAGTAGAAATCCACTAAAAGTTTTGTTTGGTTATCTTGCAATCCCGAGATAATCGTCTCCATGCTCCAAATCCATTTTAAAGCCATTTTTAAGGCATTTCGCGCATACATGAAATGAACACATTTTTCTCCAAAACTATAACAGATGCAAGCTTGTCCTGTTTGGTGGAGATGATATTTAATAAAATAAGTAGAAATCTACTAAAAGTTTCGTTTGTTTATATTGCCATCCTGAGATAATCGTCTCCATGCTCCAAATCCATTTTAAAGCCATTTCAAAGGCATTTTGCGCATACATGAAATGAACACATTTTTCTCCAAAACTATAACACATGCAAGCTTGTCCTGTTTGGTGGAGATGATATTTAATAAAATAAGTAGAAATCCACTAAAAGTTTTGTTTGGTTATATTGCAATCCCGAGATAATCGTCTCCATGCTCCAAATCCATTTTAAAGCCATTTTTAAGGCATTTCGCGCATACATGAAATGAACACATTTTTCTCCAAAACTATAACAGATGCAAGCTTGTCCTGTTTGGTGGAGATGATATTTAATAAAATAAGTAGAAATCCACTAAAAGTTTTGTTTGGTTATCTTGCAATCCCGAGATAATCGTCTCCATGCTCCAAATCCATTTTAAAGCCATTTTTAAGGCATTTCGCGCATACATGAAATGAACACATTTTTCTCCAAAACTATAACAGATGCAAGCTTGTCCTGTTTGGTGGAGATGATATTTAATAAAATAAGTAGAAATCTACTAAAAGTTTCGTTTGTTTATATTGCCATCCTGAGATAATCGTCTCCATGCTCCAAATCCATTTTAAAGCCATTTCAAAGGCATTTTGCGCATACATGAAATGAACACATTTTTCTCCAAAACTATAACACATGCAAGCTTGTCCTGTTTGGTGGAGATGATATTTAATAAAATAAGTAGAAATCCACTAAAAGTTTTGTTTGGTTATCTTGCAATCCCGAGATAATCGTCTCCATGCTCCAAATCCATTTTAAAGTCATTTTTAAGGCATTTCGCGCATACATGAAATGAACACATTTTTCTCCAAAACTATAACAGATGCAAGCTTGTCCTGTTTGGTGGAGATGATATTTAATAAAATAAGTAGAAATCCACTAAAAGTTTTGTTTGGTTATCTTGCAATCCCGAGATAATCGTCTCCATGCTCCAAATCCATTTTAAAGCCATTTCAAAGGCATTTTGCGCATACATGAAATGAACACATTTTTCTCCAAAACTATAACACATGCAAGCTTGTCCTGTTTGGTGGAGATGATATTTAATAAAATAAGTAGAAATCCACTAAAAGTTTTGTTTGGTTATCTTGCAATCCCGAGATAATCGTCTCCATGCTCCAAATCCATTTTAAAGCCATTTTTAAGGCATTTCGCGCATACATGAAATGAACACATTTTTCTCCAAAACTATAACAGATGCAAGCTTGTCCTGTTTGGTGGAGATGATATTTAATAAAATAAGTAGAAATCCACTAAAAGTTTTGTTTGGTTATCTTGCAATCCCGAGATAATCGTCTCCATGCTCCAAATCCATTTTAAAGCCATTTTTAAGGCATTTCGCGCATACATGAAATGAACACATTTTTCTCCAAAACTATAACAGATGCAAGCTTGTCCTGTTTGGTGGAGATGATATTTAATAAAATAAGTAGAAATCCACTAAAAGTTTTGTTTGGTTATCTTGCAATCCCGAGATAATCGTCTCCATGCTCCAAATCCATTTTAAAGCCATTTTTAAGGCATTTCGCGCATACATGAAATGAACACATTTTTCTCCAAAACTATAACAGATGCAAGCTTGTCCTGTTTGGTGGAGATGATATTTAATAAAATAAGTAGAAATCCACTAAAAGTTTTGTTTGGTTATATTGCAATCCCGAGATAATCGTCTCCATGCTCCAAATCCATTTTAAAGCCATTTTTAAGGCATTTCGCGCATACATGAAATGAACACATTTTTCTCCAAAACTATAACAGATGCAAGCTTGTCCTGTTTGGTGGAGATGATATTTAATAAAATAAGTAGAAATCCACTAAAAGTTTTGTTTGGTTATCTTGCAATCCCGAGATAATCGTCTCCATGCTCCAAATCCATTTTAAAGCCATTTTTAAGGCATTTCGCGCATACATGAAATGAACACATTTTTCTCCAAAACTATAACAGATGCAAGCTTGTCCTGTTTGGTGGAGATATTTAATAAAATAAGTAGAAATCCACTAAAAGTTTTGTTTGGTTATCTTGCAATCCCGAGATAATCGTCTCCATGCTCCAAATCCATTTTAAAGCCATTTTTAAGGCATTTCGCGCATACATGAAATGAACACATTTTTCTCCAAAACTATAACAGATGCAAGCTTGTCCTGTTTGGTGGAGATGATATTTAATAAAATAAGTAGAAATCCACTAAAAGTTTTGTTTGGTTATCTTGCAATCCCGAGATAATCGTCTCCATGCTCCAAATCCATTTTAAAGCCATTTTTAAGGCATTTCGCGCATACATGAAATGAACACATTTTTCTCCAAAACTATAACAGATGCAAGCTTGTCCTGTTTGGTGGAGATGATATTTAATAAAATAAGTAGAAATCCACTAAAAGTTTTGTTTGGTTATCTTGCAATCCCGAGATAATCGTCTCCATGCTCCAAATCCATTTTAAAGCCATTTTTAAGGCATTTCGCGCATACATGAAATGAACACATTTTTCTCCAAAACTATAACAGATGCAAGCTTGTCCTGTTTGGTGGAGATAATATTTAATAAAATAAGTAGAAATCTACTAAAAGTTTCGTTTGTTTATATTGCCATCCTGAGATAATCGTCTCCATGCTCCAAATCCATTTTAAAGCCATTTCAAAGGCATTTTGCGCATACATGAAATGAACACATTTTTCTCCAAAACTATAACACATGCAAGCTTGTCCTGTTTGGTGGAGATGATATTTAATAAAATAAGTAGAAATCCACTAAAAGTTTTGTTTAGTTATCTTGCAATCCCGAGATAATCGTCTCCATGCTCCAAATCCATTTTAAAGCCATTTTTAAGGCATTTCGCGCATACATGAAATGAACACATTTTTCTCCAAAACTATAACAGATGCAAGCTTGTCCTGTTTGGTGGAGATGATATTTAATAAAATAAGTAGAAATCCACTAAAAGTTTTGTTTGGTTATCTTGCAATCCCGAGATAATCGTCTCCATGCTCCAAATCCATTTTAAAGCCATTTTTAAGGCATTTCGCGCATACATGAAATGAACACATTTTTCTCCAAAACTATAACAGATGCAAGCTTGTCCTGTTTGGTGGAGATGATATTTATTAAAATAAGTAGAAATCCACTAAAAGTTTTGTTTGGTTATCTTGCAATCCCGAGATAATCGTCTCCATGCTCCAAATCCATTTTAAAGCCATTTTTTAAGGCATTTCGCGCATACATGAAATGAACACATTTTTCTCCAAAACTATAACAGATGCAAGCTTGTCCTGTTTGGTGGAGATAATATTTAATAAAATAAGTAGAAATCTACTAAAAGTTTCGTTTGTTTATATTGCCATCCTGAGATAATCGTCTCCATGCTCCAAATCCATTTTAAAGCCATTCAAAGGCATTTTGCGCATACATGAAATGAACACATTTTTCTCCAAAACTATAACACATGCAAGCTTGTCCTGTTTGGTGGAGATGATATTTAATAAAATAAGTAGAAATCCACTAAAAGTTTTGTTTGGTTATCTTGCAATCCCGAGATAATCGTCTCCATGCTCCAAATCCATTTTAAAGCCATTTTTAAGGCATTTCGCGCATACATGAAATGAACACATTTTTCTCCAAAACTATAACAGATGCAAGCTTGTCCTGTTTGGTGGAGATGATATTTAATAAAATAAGTAGAAATCCACTAAAAGTTTTGTTTGGTTATCTTGCAATCCCGAGATAATCGTCTCCATGCTCCAAATCCATTTTCAAGCCATTTTTAAGGCATTTCGCGCATACATGAAATGAACACATTTTTCTCCAAAACTATAACAGATGCAAGCTTGTCCTGTTTGGTGGAGATGATATTTAATAAAATAAGTAGAAATCCACTAAAAGTTTTGTTTGGTTATCTTGCAATCCCGAGATAATCGTCTCCACGCTCCAAATCCATTTTAAAGCCATTTTTAAGGCATTTCGCGCATACATGAAATGAACACATTTTTCTCCAAAACTATAACAGATGCAAGCTTGTCCTGTTTGGTGGAGATGATATTTAATAAAATAAGTAGAAATCCACTAAAAGTTTTTTTTGGTTATCTTGCAATCCCGAGATAATCGTCTCCATGCTCCAAATCCATTTTAAAGCCATTTCAAAGGCATTTTGCGCATACATGAAATGAACACATTTTTCTCCAAAACTATAACACATGCAAGCTTGTCCTGTTTGGTGGAGATGATATTTAATAAAATAAGTAGAAATCCACTAAAAGTTTTGTTTGGTTATCTTGCAATCCCGAGATAATCGTCTCCATGCTCCAAATCCATTTTAAAGCCATTTTTAAGGCATTTCGCGCATACATGAAATGAACACATTTTTCTCCAAAACTATAACAGATGCAAGCTTGTCCTGTTTGGTGGAGATGATATTTAATAAAATAAGTAGAAATCCACTAAAAGTTTTTTTTGGTTATCTTGCAATCCCGAGATAATCGTCTCCATGCTCCAAATCCATTTTAAAGCCATTTCAAAGGCATTTTGCGCATACATGAAATGAACACATTTTTCTCCAAAACTATAACACATGCAAGCTTGTCCTGTTTGGTGGAGATGATATTTAATAAAATAAGTAGAAATCCACTAAAAGTTTTGTTTGGTTATCTTGCAATCCCGAGATAATCGTCTCCATGCTCCAAATCCATTTTAAAGCCATTTTTAAGGCATTTCGCGCATACATGAAATGAACACATTTTTCTCCAAAATATAACAGATGCAAGCTTGTCCTGTTTGGTGGAGATGATATTTAATAAAATAAGTAGAAATCCACTAAAAGTTTTGTTTGGTTATCTTGCAATCCCGAGATAATCGTCTCCATGCTCCAAATCCATTTTAAAGCCATTTTTAAGGCATTTCGCGCATACATGAAATGAACACATTTTTCTCCAAAACTATAACAGATGCAAGCTTGTCCTGTTTGGTGGAGATGATATTTAATAAAATAAGTAGAAATCCACTAAAAGTTTTGTTTGGTTATCTTGCAATCCCGAGATAATCGTCTCCATGCTCCAAATCCATTTTAAAGCCATTTTTAAGGCATTTCGCGCATACATGAAATGAACACATTTTTCTCCAAAACTATAACAGATGCAAGCTTGTCCTGTTTGGTGGAGATAATATTTAATAAAATAAGTAGAAATCTACTAAAAGTTTTGTTTGTTTATATTGCCATCCTGAGATAATCGTCTCCATGCTCCAAATCCATTTTAAAGCCATTTCAAAGGCATTTTGCGCATACATGAAATGAACACATTTTTCTCCAAAACTATAACACATGCAAGCTTGTCCTGTTTGGTGGAGATGATATTTAATAAAATAAGTAGAAATCCACTAAAAGTTTTGTTTGGTTATCTTGCAATCCCGAGATAATCGTCTCCATGCTCCAAATCCATTTTAAAGCCATTTTTAAGGCATTTCGCGCATACATGAAATGAACACATTTTTCTCCAAAACTATAACAGATGCAAGCTTGTCCTGTTTGGTGGAGATGATATTTAATAAAATAAGTAGAAATCCACTAAAAGTTTTGTTTGGTTATCTTGCAATCCCGAGATAATCGTCTCCATGCTCCAAATCCATTTTAAAGCCATTTTTAAGGCATTTCGCGCATACATGAAATGAACACATTTTTCTCCAAAACTATAACAGATGCAAGCTTGTCCTGTTTGGTGGAGATGATATTTATTAAAATAAGTAGAAATCCACTAAAAGTTTTGTTTGGTTATCTTGCAATCCCGAGATAATCGTCTCCATGCTCCAAATCCATTTTAAAGCCATTTTTTAAGGCATTTCGCGCATACATGAAATGAACACATTTTTCTCCAAAACTATAACAGATGCAAGCTTGTCCTGTTTGGTGGAGATAATATTTAATAAAATAAGTAGAAATCTACTAAAAGTTTCGTTTGTTTATATTGCCATCCTGAGATAATCGTCTCCATGCTCCAAATCCATTTTAAAGCCATTTCAAAGGCATTTTGCGCATACATGAAATGAACACATTTTTCTCCAAAACTATAACACATGCAAGCTTGTCCTGTTTGGTGGAGATGATATTTAATAAAATAAGTAGAAATCCACTAAAAGTTTTGTTTGGTTATCTTGCAATCCCGAGATAATCGTCTCCATGCTCCAAATCCATTTTAAAGCCATTTTTAAGGCATTTCGCGCATACATGAAATGAACACATTTTTCTCCAAAACTATAACAGATGCAAGCTTGTCCTGTTTGGTGGAGATGATATTTAATAAAATAAGTAGAAATCCACTAAAAGTTTTGTTTGGTTATCTTGCAATCCCGAGATAATCGTCTCCATGCTCCAAATCCATTTTAAAGCCATTTTTAAGGCATTTCGCGCATACATGAAATGAACACATTTTTCTCCAAAACTATAACAGATGCAAGCTTGTCCTGTTTGGTGGAGATGATATTTAATAAAATAAGTAGAAATCCACTAAAAGTTTTGTTTGGTTATCTTGCAATCCCGAGATAATCGTCTCCATGCTCCAAATCCATTTTAAAGCCATTTTTAAGGCATTTCGCGCATACATGAAATGAACACATTTTTCTCCAAAACTATAACAGATGCAAGCTTGTCCTGTTTGGTGGTGATGATATTTAATAAAATAAGTAGAAATCCACTAAAAGTTTTTTTTGGTTATCTTGCAATCCCGAGATAATCGTCTCCATGCTCCAAATCCATTTTAAAGCCATTTCAAAGGCATTTTGCGCATACATAAAATGAACACATTTTTCTCCAAAACTATAACACATGCAAGCTTGTCCTGTTTGGTGGAGATGATATTTAATAAAATAAGTAGAAATCCACTAAAAGTTTTGTTTGGTTATCTTGCAATCCCGAGATAATCGTCTCCATGCTCCAAATCCATTTTAAAGCCATTTTTAAGGCATTTCGCGCATACATGAAATGAACACATTTTTCTCCAAAACTATAACAGATGCAAGCTTGTCCTGTTTGGTGGAGATGATATTTAATAAAATAAGTAGAAATCCACTAAAAGTTTTGTTTGGTTATCTTGCAATCCCGAGATAATCGTCTCCATGCTCCAAATCCATTTTAAAGCCATTTTTAAGGCATTTCGCGCATACATGAAATGAACACATTTTTCTCCAAAACTATAACAGATGCAAGCTTGTCCTGTTTGGTGGAGATGATATTTAATAAAATAAGTAGAAATCCACTAAAAGTTTTGTTTGGTTATCTTGCAATCCCGAGATAATCGTCTCCATGCTCCAAATCCATTTTAAAGCCATTTTTAAGGCATTTCGCGCATACATGAAATGAACACATTTTTCTCCAAAACTATAACAGATGCAAGCTTGTCCTGTTTGGTGGAGATGATATTTAATAAAATAAGTAGAAATCCACTAAAAGTTTTGTTTGGTTATATTGCAATCCCGAGATAATCGTCTCCATGCTCCAAATCCATTTTAAAGCCATTTTTAAGGCATTTCGCGCATACATGAAATGAACACATTTTTCTCCAAAACTATAACAGATGCAAGCTTGTCCTGTTTGGTGGAGATGATATTTAATAAAATAAGTAGAAATCCACTAAAAGTTTTGTTTGGTTATCTTGCAATCCCGAGATAATCGTCTCCATGCTCCAAATCCATTTTAAAGCCATTTTTAAGGCATTTCGCGCATACATGAAATGAACACATTTTTCTCCAAAACTATAACAGATGCAAGCTTGTCCTGTTTGGTGGAGATGATATTTAATAAAATAAGTAGAAATCCACTAAAAGTTTTGTTTGGTTATCTTGCAATCCCGAGATAATCGTCTCCATGCTCCAAATCCATTTTAAAGCCATTTTTAAGGCATTTCGCGCATACATGAAATGAACACATTTTTCTCCAAAACTATAACAGATGCAAGCTTGTCCTGTTTGGTGGAGATGATATTTAATAAAATAAGTAGAAATCCACTAAAAGTTTTGTTTGGTTATCTTGCAATCCCGAGATAATCGTCTCCATGCTCCAAATCCATTTTAAAGCCATTTTTAAGGCATTTCGCGCATACATGAAATGAACACATTTTTCTCCAAAACTATAACAGATGCAAGCTTGTCCTGTTTGGTGGAGATGATATTTAATAAAATAAGTAGAAATCCACTAAAAGTTTTGTTTGGTTATCTTGCAATCCCGAGATAATCGTCTCCATGCTCCAAATCCATTTTAAAGCCATTTTTAAGGCATTTCGCGCATACATGAAATGAACACATTTTTCTCCAAAACTATAACAGATGCAAGCTTGTCCTGTTTGGTGGAGATGATATTTAATAAAATAAGTAGAAATCCACTAAAAGTTTTGTTTGGTTATCTTGCAATCCCGAGATAATCGTCTCCATGCTCCAAATCCATTTTAAAGCCATTTTTAAGGCATTTCGCGCATACATGAAATGAACACATTTTTCTCCAAAACTATAACAGATGCAAGCTTGTCCTGTTTGGTGGAGATGATATTTAATAAAATAAGTAGAAATCCACTAAAAGTTTTGTTTGGTTATCTTGCAATCCCGAGATAATCGTCTCCATGCTCCAAATCCATTTTAAAGCCATTTTTAAGGCATTTCGCGCATACATGAAATGAACACATTTTTCTCCAAAACTATAACAGATGCAAGCTTGTCCTGTTTGGTGGAGATGATATTTAATAAAATAAGTAGAAATCCACTAAAAGTTTTTTTTGGTTATCTTGCAATCCCGAGATAATCGTCTCCATGCTCCAAATCCATTTTAAAGCCATTTCAAAGGCATTTCGCGCATACATGAAATGAACACATTTTTCTCCAAAACTATAACAGCATGCAAGCTTGTCCTGTTTGGTGGAGATGATATTTAATAAAATAAGTAGAAATCCACTAAAAGTTTTGTTTGGTTATCTTGCAATCCCGAGATAATCGTCTCCATGCTCCAAATCCATTTTAAAGCCATTTTTAAGGCATTTCGCGCATACATGAAATGAACACATTTTTCTCCAAAACTATAACAGATGCAAGCTTGTCCTGTTTGGTGGAGATGATATTTAATAAAATAAGTAGAAATCCACTAAAAGTTTTGTTTGGTTATCTTGCAATCCCGAGATAATCGTCTCCATGCTCCAAATCCATTTTAAAGCCATTTTTAAGGCATTTCGCGCATACATGAAATGAACACATTTTTCTCCAAAACTATAACAGATGCAAGCTTGTCCTGTTTGGTGGAGATGATATTTAATAAAATAAGTAGAAATCCACTAAAAGTTTTGTTTGGTTATCTTGCAATCCCGAGATAATCGTCTCCATGCTCCAAATCCATTTTAAAGCCATTTTTAAGGCATTTCGCGCATACATGAAATGAACACATTTTTCTCCAAAACTATAACAGATGCAAGCTTGTCCTGTTTGGTGGAGATGATATTTAATAAAATAAGTAGAAATCCACTAAAAGTTTTGTTTGGTTATCTTGCAATCCCGAGATAATCGTCTCCATGCTCCAAATCCATTTTAAAGCCATTTTTAAGGCATTTCGCGCATACATGAAATGAACACATTTTTCTCCAAAACTATAACAGATGCAAGCTTGTCCTGTTTGGTGGAGATGATATTTAATAAAATAAGTAGAAATCCACTAAAAGTTTTGTTTGGTTATCTTGCAATCCCGAGATAATCGTCTCCATGCTCCAAATCCATTTTAAAGCCATTTTTAAGGCATTTCGCGCATACATGAAATGAACACATTTTTCTCCAAAACTATAACAGATGCAAGCTTGTCCTGTTTGGTGGAGATGATATTTAATAAAATAAGTAGAAATCCACTAAAAGTTTTGTTTGGTTATCTTGCAATCCCGAGATAATCGTCTCCATGCTCCAAATCCATTTTAAAGCCATTTTTAAGGCATTTCGCGCATACATGAAATGAACACATTTTTCTCCAAAACTATAACAGATGCAAGCTTGTCCTGTTTGGTGGAGATGATATTTAATAAAATAAGTAGAAATCCACTAAAAGTTTTGTTTGGTTATCTTGCAATCCCGAGATAATCGTCTCCATGCTCCAAATCCATTTTAAAGCCATTTTTAAGGCATTTCGCGCATACATGAAATGAACACATTTTTCTCCAAAACTATAACAGATGCAAGCTTGTCCTGTTTGGTGGAGATGATATTTAATAAAATAAGTAGAAATCCACTAAAAGTTTTGTTTGGTTATCTTGCAATCCCGAGATAATCGTCTCCATGCTCCAAATCCATTTTAAAGCCATTTTTAAGGCATTTCGCGCATACATGAAATGAACACATTTTTCTCCAAAACTATAACAGATGCAAGCTTGTCCTGTTTGGTGGAGATGATATTTAATAAAATAAGTAGAAATCCACTAAAAGTTTTGTTTGGTTATCTTGCAATCCCGAGATAATCGTCTCCATGCTCCAAATCCATTTTAAAGCCATTTTTAAGGCATTTCGCGCATACATGAAATGAACACATTTTTCTCCAAAACTATAACAGATGCAAGCTTGTCCTGTTTGGTGGAGATGATATTTAATAAAATAAGTAGAAATCCACTAAAAGTTTTGTTTGGTTATCTTGCAATCCCGAGATAATCGTCTCCATGCTCCAAATCCATTTTAAAGCCATTTTTAAGGCATTTCGCGCATACATGAAATGAACACATTTTTCTCCAAAACTATAACAGATGCAAGCTTGTCCTGTTTGGTGGAGATGATATTTAATAAAATAAGTAGAAATCCACTAAAAGTTTTGTTTGGTTATCTTGCAATCCCGAGATAATCGTCTCCATGCTCCAAATCCATTTTAAAGCCATTTTTAAGGCATTTCGCGCATACATGAAATGAACACATTTTTCTCCAAAACTATAACAGATGCAAGCTTGTCCTGTTTGGTGGAGATGATATTTAATAAAATAAGTAGAAATCCACTAAAAGTTTTGTTTGGTTATCTTGCAATCCCGAGATAATCGTCTCCATGCTCCAAATCCATTTTAAAGCCATTTTTAAGGCATTTCGCGCATACATGAAATGAACACATTTTTCTCCAAAACTATAACAGATGCAAGCTTGTCCTGTTTGGTGGAGATGATATTTAATAAAATAAGTAGAAATCCACTAAAAGTTTTGTTTGGTTATCTTGCAATCCCGAGATAATCGTCTCCATGCTCCAAATCCATTTTAAAGCCATTTTTAAGGCATTTCGCGCATACATGAAATGAACACATTTTTCTCCAAAACTATAACAGATGCAACTTGTCCTGTTTGGTGGAGATGATATTTAATAAAATAAGTAGAAATCCACTAAAAGTTTTGTTTGGTTATCTTGCAATCCCGAGATAATCGTCTCCATGCTCCAAATCCATTTTAAAGCCATTTTTAAGGCATTTCGCGCATACATGAAATGAACACATTTTTCTCCAAAACTATAACAGATGCAAGCTTGTCCTGTTTGGTGGAGATGATATTTAATAAAATAAGTAGAAATCCACTAAAAGTTTTGTTTGGTTATCTTGCAATCCCGAGATAATCGTCTCCATGCTCCAAATCCATTTTAAAGCCATTTTTAAGGCATTTCGCGCATACATGAAATGAACACATTTTTCTCCAAAACTATAACAGATGCAAGCTTGTCCTGTTTGGTGGAGATGATATTTAATAAAATAAGTAGAAATCCACTAAAAGTTTTGTTTGGTTATCTTGCAATCCCGAGATAATCGTCTCCATGCTCCAAATCCATTTTAAAGCCATTTTTAAGGCATTTCGCGCATACATGAAATGAACACATTTTTCTCCAAAACTATAACAGATGCAAGCTTGTCCTGTTTGGTGGAGATGATATTTAATAAAATAAGTAGAAATCCACTAAAAGTTTTGTTTGGTTATCTTGCAATCCCGAGATAATCGTCTCCATGCTCCAAATCCATTTTAAAGCCATTTTTAAGGCATTTCGCGCATACATGAAATGAACACATTTTTCTCCAAAACTATAACAGATGCAAGCTTGTCCTGTTTGGTGGAGATGATATTTAATAAAATAAGTAGAAATCCACTAAAAGTTTTGTTTGGTTATCTTGCAATCCCGAGATAATCGTCTCCATGCTCCAAATCCATTTTAAAGCCATTTTTAAGGCATTTCGCGCATACATGAAATGAACACATTTTTCTCCAAAACTATAACAGATGCAAGCTTGTCCTGTTTGGTGGAGATGATATTTAATAAAATAAGTAGAAATCCACTAAAAGTTTTGTTTGGTTATCTTGCAATCCCGAGATAATCGTCTCCATGCTCCAAATCCATTTTAAAGCCATTTTTAAGGCATTTCGCGCATACATGAAATGAACACATTTTTCTCCAAAACTATAACAGATGCAAGCTTGTCCTGTTTGGTGGAGATGATATTTAATAAAATAAGTAGAAATCCACTAAAAGTTTTGTTTGGTTATCTTGCAATCCCGAGATAATCGTCTCCATGCTCCAAATCCATTTTAAAGCCATTTTTAAGGCATTTCGCGCATACATGAAATGAACACATTTTTCTCCAAAACTATAACAGATGCAAGCTTGTCCTGTTTGGTGGAGATGATATTTAATAAAATAAGTAGAAATCCACTAAAAGTTTTGTTTGGTTATCTTGCAATCCCGAGATAATCGTCTCCATGCTCCAAATCCATTTTAAAGCCATTTTTAAGGCATTTCGCGCATACATGAAATGAACACATTTTTCTCCAAAACTATAACAGATGCAAGCTTGTCCTGTTTGGTGGAGATGATATTTAATAAAATAAGTAGAAATCCACTAAAAGTTTTGTTTGGTTATCTTGCAATCCCGAGATAATCGTCTCCATGCTCCAAATCCATTTTAAAGCCATTTTTAAGGCATTTCGCGCATACATGAAATGAACACATTTTTCTCCAAAACTATAACAGATGCAAGCTTGTCCTGTTTGGTGGAGATGATATTTAATAAAATAAGTAGAAATCCACTAAAAGTTTTGTTTGGTTATCTTGCAATCCCGAGATAATCGTCTCCATGCTCCAAATCCATTTTAAAGCCATTTTTAAGGCATTTCGCGCATACATGAAATGAACACATTTTTCTCCAAAACTATAACAGATGCAAGCTTGTCCTGTTTGGTGGAGATGATATTTAATAAAATAAGTAGAAATCCACTAAAAGTTTTGTTTGGTTATCTTGCAATCCCGAGATAATCGTCTCCATGCTCCAAATCCATTTTAAAGCCATTTTTAAGGCATTTCGCGCATACATGAAATGAACACATTTTTCTCCAAAACTATAACAGATGCAAGCTTGTCCTGTTTGGTGGAGATGATATTTAATAAAATAAGTAGAAATCCACTAAAAGTTTTGTTTGGTTATCTTGCAATCCCGAGATAATCAGTCTCCATGCTCCAAATCCATTTTAAAGCCATTTTTAAGGCATTTCGCGCATACATGAAATGAACACATTTTTCTCCAAAACTATAACAGATGCAAGCTTGTCCTGTTTGGTGGAGATGATATTTAATAAAATAAGTAGAAATCCACTAAAAGTTTTGTTTGGTTATCTTGCAATCCCGAGATAATCGTCTCCATGCTCCAAATCCATTTTAAAGCCATTTTTAAGGCATTTCGCGCATACATGAAATGAACACATTTTTCTCCAAAACTATAACAGATGCAAGCTTGTCCTGTTTGGTGGAGATGATATTTAATAAAATAAGTAGAAATCCACTAAAAGTTTTGTTTGGTTATCTTGCAATCCCGAGATAATCGTCTCCATGCTCCAAATCCATTTTAAAGCCATTTTTAAGGCATTTCGCGCATACATGAAATGAACACATTTTTCTCCAAAACTATAACAGATGCAAGCTTGTCCTGTTTGGTGGAGATGATATTTAATAAAATAAGTAGAAATCCACTAAAAGTTTTGTTTGGTTATCTTGCAATCCCGAGATAATCGTCTCCATGCTCCAAATCCATTTTAAAGCCATTTTTAAGGCATTTCGCGCATACATGAAATGAACACATTTTTCTCCAAAACTATAACAGATGCAAGCTTGTCCTGTTTGGTGGAGATGATATTTAATAAAATAAGTAGAAATCCACTAAAAGTTTTGTTTGGTTATCTTGCAATCCCGAGATAATCGTCTCCATGCTCCAAATCCATTTTAAAGCCATTTTTAAGGCATTTCGCGCATACATGAAATGAACACATTTTTCTCCAAAACTATAACAGATGCAAGCTTGTCCTGTTTGGTGGAGATGATATTTAATAAAATAAGTAGAAATCCACTAAAAGTTTTGTTTGGTTATCTTGCAATCCCGAGATAATCGTCTCCATGCTCCAAATCCATTTTAAAGCCATTTTTAAGGCATTTCGCGCATACATGAAATGAACACATTTTTCTCCAAAACTATAACAGATGCAAGCTTGTCCTGTTTGGTGGAGATGATATTTAATAAAATAAGTAGAAATCCACTAAAAGTTTTGTTTGGTTATCTTGCAATCCCGAGATAATCGTCTCCATGCTCCAAATCCATTTTAAAGCCATTTTTAAGGCATTTCGCGCATACATGAAATGAACACATTTTTCTCCAAAACTATAACAGATGCAAGCTTGTCCTGTTTGGTGGAGATGATATTTAATAAAATAAGTAGAAATCCACTAAAAGTTTTGTTTGGTTATCTTGCAATCCCGAGATAATCGTCTCCATGCTCCAAATCCATTTTAAAGCCATTTTTAAGGCATTTCGCGCATACATGAAATGAACACATTTTTCTCCAAAACTATAACAGATGCAAGCTTGTCCTGTTTGGTGGAGATGATATTTAATAAAATAAGTAGAAATCCACTAAAAGTTTTGTTTGGTTATCTTGCAATCCCGAGATAATCGTCTCCATGCTCCAAATCCATTTTAAAGCCATTTTTAAGGCATTTCGCGCATACATGAAATGAACACATTTTTCTCCAAAACTATAACAGATGCAAGCTTGTCCTGTTTGGTGGAGATGATATTTAATAAAATAAGTAGAAATCCACTAAAAGTTTTGTTTGGTTATCTTGCAATCCCGAGATAATCGTCTCCATGCTCCAAATCCATTTTAAAGCCATTTTTAAGGCATTTCGCGCATACATGAAATGAACACATTTTTCTCCAAAACTATAACAGATGCAAGCTTGTCCTGTTTGGTGGAGATGATATTTAATAAAATAAGTAGAAATCCACTAAAAGTTTTGTTTGGTTATCTTGCAATCCCGAGATAATCGTCTCCATGCTCCAAATCCATTTTAAAGCCATTTTTAAGGCATTTCGCGCATACATGAAATGAACACATTTTTCTCCAAAACTATAACAGATGCAAGCTTGTCCTGTTTGGTGGAGATGATATTTAATAAAATAAGTAGAAATCCACTAAAAGTTTTGTTTGGTTATCTTGCAATCCCGAGATAATCGTCTCCATGCTCCAAATCCATTTTAAAGCCATTTTTAAGGCATTTCGCGCATACATGAAATGAACACATTTTTCTCCAAAACTATAACAGATGCAAGCTTGTCCTGTTTGGTGGAGATGATATTTAATAAAATAAGTAGAAATCCACTAAAAGTTTTGTTTGGTTATCTTGCAATCCCGAGATAATCGTCTCCATGCTCCAAATCCATTTTAAAGCCATTTTTAAGGCATTTCGCGCATACATGAAATGAACACATTTTTCTCCAAAACTATAACAGATGCAAGCTTGTCCTGTTTGGTGGAGATGATATTTAATAAAATAAGTAGAAATCCACTAAAAGTTTTGTTTGGTTATCTTGCAATCCCGAGATAATCGTCTCCATGCTCCAAATCCATTTTAAAGCCATTTTTAAGGCATTTCGCGCATACATGAAATGAACACATTTTTCTCCAAAACTATAACAGATGCAAGCTTGTCCTGTTTGGTGGAGATGATATTTAATAAAATAAGTAGAAATCCACTAAAAGTTTTGTTTGGTTATCTTGCAATCCCGAGATAATCGTCTCCATGCTCCAAATCCATTTTAAAGCCATTTTTAAGGCATTTCGCGCATACATGAAATGAACACATTTTTCTCCAAAACTATAACAGATGCAAGCTTGTCCTGTTTGGTGGAGATGATATTTAATAAAATAAGTAGAAATCCACTAAAAGTTTTGTTTGGTTATCTTGCAATCCCGAGATAATCGTCTCCATGCTCCAAATCCATTTTAAAGCCATTTTTAAGGCATTTCGCGCATACATGAAATGAACACATTTTTCTCCAAAACTATAACAGATGCAAGCTTGTCCTGTTTGGTGGAGATGATATTTAATAAAATAAGTAGAAATCCACTAAAAGTTTTGTTTGGTTATCTTGCAATCCCGAGATAATCGTCTCCATGCTCCAAATCCATTTTAAAGCCATTTTTAAGGCATTTCGCGCATACATGAAATGAACACATTTTTCTCCAAAACTATAACAGATGCAAGCTTGTCCTGTTTGGTGGAGATGATATTTAATAAAATAAGTAGAAATCCACTAAAAGTTTTGTTTGGTTATCTTGCAATCCCGAGATAATCGTCTCCATGCTCCAAATCCATTTTAAAGCCATTTTTAAGGCATTTCGCGCATACATGAAATGAACACATTTTTCTCCAAAACTATAACAGATGCAAGCTTGTCCTGTTTGGTGGAGATGATATTTAATAAAATAAGTAGAAATCCACTAAAAGTTTTGTTTGGTTATCTTGCAATCCCGAGATAATCGTCTCCATGCTCCAAATCCATTTTAAAGCCATTTTTAAGGCATTTCGCGCATACATGAAATGAACACATTTTTCTCCAAAACTATAACAGATGCAAGCTTGTCCTGTTTGGTGGAGATGATATTTAATAAAATAAGTAGAAATCCACTAAAAGTTTTGTTTGGTTATCTTGCAATCCCGAGATAATCGTCTCCATGCTCCAAATCCATTTTAAAGCCATTTTTAAGGCATTTCGCGCATACATGAAATGAACACATTTTTCTCCAAAACTATAACAGATGCAAGCTTGTCCTGTTTGGTGGAGATGATATTTAATAAAATAAGTAGAAATCCACTAAAAGTTTTGTTTGGTTATCTTGCAATCCCGAGATAATCGTCTCCATGCTCCAAATCCATTTTAAAGCCATTTTTAAGGCATTTCGCGCATACATGAAATGAACACATTTTTCTCCAAAACTATAACAGATGCAAGCTTGTCCTGTTTGGTGGAGATGATATTTAATAAAATAAGTAGAAATCCACTAAAAGTTTTGTTTGGTTATCTTGCAATCCCGAGATAATCGTCTCCATGCTCCAAATCCATTTTAAAGCCATTTTTAAGGCATTTCGCGCATACATGAAATGAACACATTTTTCTCCAAAACTATAACAGATGCAAGCTTGTCCTGTTTGGTGGAGATGATATTTAATAAAATAAGTAGAAATCCACTAAAAGTTTTGTTTGGTTATCTTGCAATCCCGAGATAATCGTCTCCATGCTCCAAATCCATTTTAAAGCCATTTTTAAGGCATTTCGCGCATACATGAAATGAACACATTTTTCTCCAAAACTATAACAGATGCAAGCTTGTCCTGTTTGGTGGAGATGATATTTAATAAAATAAGTAGAAATCCACTAAAAGTTTTGTTTGGTTATCTTGCAATCCCGAGATAATCGTCTCCATGCTCCAAATCCATTTTAAAGCCATTTTTAAGGCATTTCGCGCATACATGAAATGAACACATTTTTCTCCAAAACTATAACAGATGCAAGCTTGTCCTGTTTGGTGGAGATGATATTTAATAAAATAAGTAGAAATCCACTAAAAGTTTTGTTTGGTTATCTTGCAATCCCGAGATAATCGTCTCCATGCTCCAAATCCATTTTAAAGCCATTTTTAAGGCATTTCGCGCATACATGAAATGAACACATTTTTCTCCAAAACTATAACAGATGCAAGCTTGTCCTGTTTGGTGGAGATGATATTTAATAAAATAAGTAGAAATCCACTAAAAGTTTTGTTTGGTTATCTTGCAATCCCGAGATAATCGTCTCCATGCTCCAAATCCATTTTAAAGCCATTTTTAAGGCATTTCGCGCATACATGAAATGAACACATTTTTCTCCAAAACTATAACAGATGCAAGCTTGTCCTGTTTGGTGGAGATGATATTTAATAAAATAAGTAGAAATCCACTAAAAGTTTTGTTTGGTTATCTTGCAATCCCGAGATAATCGTCTCCATGCTCCAAATCCATTTTAAAGCCATTTTTAAGGCATTTCGCGCATACATGAAATGAACACATTTTTCTCCAAAACTATAACAGATGCAAGCTTGTCCTGTTTGGTGGAGATGATATTTAATAAAATAAGTAGAAATCCACTAAAAGTTTTGTTTGGTTATCTTGCAATCCCGAGATAATCGTCTCCATGCTCC